>NW_027633683.1:0-34739 GCF_053919585.1 Euprymna scolopes | reverse complement strand
GAATGAGCCATGCTTCCAAACTGGACATTTGCGATAGTCAAAATGTTGTAAATTCCATCTTCAGAATAATCTGAGCTTAGAAATGGGTAGCCATCTGTAAATCTCACCAATTCACTTAATAGAATTGATTTATTATTACGAGAAGCATCACTAAATAGTCTTGCTCGCAACCACCCGAATTGACGCTCTTTGGCATCAATCAGCGCTTCGGTTTTTTCAATAGCCGTGTCCCATTGTTCAAGTTTATCGACAATACGATCCTGAATATGTGTTGGAGGTAAAATAACAAATACTTTTTCCAAATCTTTTGAATAAATATGAACAACGGAATGTCCAGCACCTAATTTGTTTATCTGTCTCCGACCTAAAGAATTCAAATAATATGCAATATAATCAGCTCTATATTGATCTTTTAAGCTCAGAATTACTATATCCCCTCCTGCGAAAGCCTCTTGCTTAAGCCTATAACCAACAGCTTTTCCAATTTCCTTGAGAGTTTCCCCAGATCCAGCAAAAAGCAAATCATTATGTTTTAACTTCTTACTACTCTTAGCTACATCAGTATTTATAAAAGAATGAAACCTTTTTACTGAATGATGATGAAGCGTATATATTTCTCCATATCGTATGCATGGCAGCCCGTCATTCTGTAAGTCAGCCTTGGTAATCCCTTTTCCTTTTGAAAAGGAACCAAGTTGAGACAACGGAAGCACTTTCCAATCATCTGGAAGATTTAAATTACTCATCCTCACCTCCCGCACCAATCTGCTTCTTATGCTGTTTCTCAATTGCCTTTGTTTCTTTATCAAAATCAGATTCAAACAAACGATCCTGAATGATGCGGTATTTTTCAAATTCACTTTCCGCGTGCGTTTTGGCAATCTCGGCGCTAACCTTGCCTGCTGGGGCGTCTTTCCATGTGCTCAGGCCCATATTGGCTTTTTCGGCGTCGGCGTGGGTATATACAACTTCGGCAGCGGTTTGCCCATGAATGGCCCAATGCAATTTATTCTGAACAGTAGCAAAAAATCGTTTGGTCACTTGTGCCGTGACATCATAATCAATGGCAGTTGCATAAATATCGGTAATTTTTTGATAGAATTTCCGTTCGGATAAACGTATTTCCCGAATACGCTCCAGCTGTTCTTCAAAATATTTCTTTCCAAGGATGGTGCCGTCATTTTTCAGGCGCTCATCGTCCATGACATAGGCTTTGATCGTATATTCTTTAATAATCCCCGTTGCCCATTTGCGGAACTGTACGGCACGTTCGGAATTCACCTTGTACCCAACAGCAATAATGGCAGAAAGATTATAGTGCTTGGTGTTATAGCTTTTGCCATCTTTAGCAGTTATTCGAAAATTTCGAATAACTGCATTCTCATCCAACTCGCTGTCCGAAAATATCTTTTTCAGGTGATAGTTGATGGTGTTGGTCTCTACATCATAGAGCGTGCCAAGCATTTTTTGGGTGAGCCACACATCTTCATCCGCATAAACAGCCTCAACCCCACCTTCACCGCTGGCCGCCACAAAGGTTAGATATTCTGCCGCAGATGAGCGGATCTTCGGCCTTTGATCTTTCTTTTTGCTCATGCTGACACCTCTTTTAGAAGGTTAGCCATTTTGCCACGCACTTCTGCCAATTCACCTTCGAGCGTATCGATTTCTTGCTGAACGGCTTCGATGTCGATTTCTGGCTCGATTTCGAAGTTATCAACGTAACGGGGAATGTTCAGGTTAAAGTCATTTTCTTTCAGTTCGTCATAGCTTGCCAGATGCGCATATTTTTCCATTTCCTCACGTGCTTCATAGGCGTTCAGGATTTTTTCCATGTGTTCATCCATCAGGGCATTTTGGTTTTTGCCCGGTTGGTAATCCTGGCTGGCATCGATGAAAAGAACGTCCTTACGATTTTCGTTAGCGCCGCCTTTCTCACGGGAGCGGTCGAAAATCAAAATAGTGACGGGGATGGATGTGCTCGGGAACAGGTTACCCGGCAAACCAATAACAGCATCCAGCAGATTGTCTTTGATCAGCTTTTCGCGGATGCGGCCTTCAGCTGCGCCACGGAACAAAACCCCGTGGGGAACGACGACGGATACGCGCCCTTCTTTTTCAACGGCTGCCTCAATCATGTGGCTGATAAAGGCGTAGTCACCTTTTGATTTTGGCGGCACACCGCGCCAGAAGCGATTGTATGTGTCAGCCTCAGCTTCATCAGCGCCCCACTTATCAAGCGAGAATGGTGGGTTAGCGACAATATTGTCGAATTTCATCAGGCGATCATTTTCCACCAATATTGGTGAAGTCAGCGTGTTGCACCATTCAATCCGGGCAGAGTCAGTGCCATGCAAGAACATATTCATACGACATAAAGCCCATGTGCTGCCGTTCACTTCCATTCCATAGATAGAATAGTTGCGGTCACCGACAGCCTTGGTAGCCTCAATCAATAAGCCACCCGAACCGCATGCCGGGTCGCAGATGCGAGCGCCAACCTTTGGCTTACACAGCTTGGCAACCAGCTCGGAGACTTTGTGCGGGGTGTAGAACTCCCCAGCCTTTTTACCTGCATCAGAGGCAAATCGTTCAATCAGGTAAATATAAACATTACCGATAACATCTTCAGAAATACGGCTTGGGCGCATATCAAGTTGCGGCTTGTGGAAGTCTTCCAAAAGCATTTTCAGGCGACGGTTGCGGTCTTTGGTTTTGCCCAGATTGGCTTCTGAGTTAAAATCAATATTACGAAATACACCTTCCAGCTTGCTTTTATTGGATGTCTCAATTGAGTCCAGTGCGATGTTAATCAGCTCACCAATATTGGCTTCATTGCGCTTTTCATACAGGTCATAAAAACTTGCATCTTTGGGCAAGATAAAACGTTCACGCTCTAGCTTGCGGCGAATACGCACATCGTCATCACCGTATTGCTTGCGATATTCCTCATAATGATCCTTCCATACATCCGAGATGTATTTGAGGAAGAGCATCACAAGAATATAGTCCTTGTAACCAGCTGCATCCATCACGCCACGAAAGGTGTCACAAGCAGCCCATGCAGCGTTATTTACGTCTTGTTGTTTAATTGCTTCATTCGTCATTTTTGTGCTCCTTGTGCTTATTTCGTATCTTTCGGTGGATATGGGTCGTTGCCATAGCTGTTTCCGGCTCTGATTTTGCCGTCACGGCCATGGACTTTGGTATCGGATTGTTGGTTACGGGCAATTTGTTCGGCACGTTCAATCGCCTGTTTCTGCGTATCAGTGACCTTTGTTGCCTTGCTATTACCTGCGCCCTTAACGGCCCATCCGTCCGGGTGCTTCACTACATGTTGATTTTTTCCTCGTGTCATAGTATTAATTCCTTGCTCTTGACTGAGTTTGACCCGGAGTAGATGTTGCCGCATCGAAGCCGGGTTTTTTATTACTCGCTGCTGGGCGAGATTCTGATGCCATCTGCATCAAAATTCCTTGGGTGTAGATCGCTTTGCGATTTTTAATCTCTTCTAAGAGTTGCTGCTCTCGCATAGAGAGACTGAAAAACTCAGCCACCTTTTTTTGCCGTTCTAATGAAGGCAGGTTAACTTCTAAATCTTCCAACCCCTGCTTGCTGACCATTTTGACCATGGTGCCTTTAGATCGCGAAGCCAGATATATTTGCGAAGATGGTTGGTTGACCCACCAAAGCAAAAACTCAGGCACAACCTTTTTTACATCTGCTCGCACACGGAATAACGGAGCTGCTACAATTGTGCTCCCCGCATCTTCATTCAGAAGTGCAGCGGTATTTGTCTGGCCACGAGAACGGAAAATAATATCCCCTCGCTTGGCAAGCTGATTCGACTTAGGCTTGGTGTGATCGATGTGGATACTTTCACTCAGGTGCACGAAGTTGTCATCACCAAGGTCTTTCATTTGAATGACCCTAACGCTACCATCCTTGGATGCCTCAATCCGAGAGCGAAACGTCACTCCCGATGAAACCGTGGCTATATATTTTAATTTCAAAATCATCTTGATAAAACTCTGTAATTCGATTACTGTTATAGCTAATGTATCACAGGATATTCTGCGTGTCAACTATAAAAATACAGTAATAGCGTTTTTGTAAAAAATAATATGCAGCAATACGGTAACGATCAGATTCTCTACTCACCATCAGACTTGGTCACCTTTTTGGGGTGTCACCATGCGAGCTTCCTTGATGTGAAGGTGCTGAGCGAGGACATGGACAAGGCCAGCACCACTGGCCAACTGCTGCAACAAAAAGGCTTGGAGCACGAAGCGGCATATCTCCAGCAGCTCAAAGACGAAGGCAAGTCTGTCGTTGAAATCCCCAAAGACTGCAATTTGCAAGACCGCGCCCAGCTCACACTTGAGGCTATGCAGTGCGGTGCGGATGTGATTTATCAGGCCGTGTTCTTTGCGCTGCCTTGGCGGGGCGATGCCGATTTCCTGATT
This sequence comes from Euprymna scolopes, assembly GCF_053919585.1. NCBI lineage: Eukaryota > Metazoa > Mollusca > Cephalopoda > Sepiida > Sepiolidae > Euprymna > Euprymna scolopes. Next base: position 30,273 of record NW_027633683.1, on the reverse strand, counting down.
AAGTGCGATACACCATCCGTCTTGGGCGATTTCAGCTATGAGGTTGCTGGATACCAAACTGGCGCGAACAGCCGAGCCCAAGCATATCATGCAGCTCTGTGTCTATTCTCCTCTGCTTCCTGATCTGCAAGGATTGCGCCCGGCTGATATGCATTTGTTTCTGGGCGACCATGCAAAACATAGCTTCCGCGTGGCTGACTTTTTCTATTACTACACACGCGCCAAAGGCCGCTTTGAAACCTATTTGCAAAATCTGCCTGCGGACTCATAAAGACATATAATCCGAATCCCGATTAAGTCAGTAATATGTTCTTTAATAGAATAGTTGATTTTTTCTCTTTCTAATTTGGATTGGTACTTCCTTTGAAATTTTTTAACACTCTCATCTCTGTCTTTTAATCTTGAAAGGACTTTAGATGTCTCTAAATTTTCTTGTCAAGATAAGAGTAAATGTATAAGGTTTCTATATGTCTTCTCCGCAGTTCTAAGTAGAGGATAATTGTTTCCGTACCATTCCCTAAAGTCTTTATTTGCTTCTGTAAAAGCAAAAGATAGCATTTTTGTCTCCTTATAATATTCTACTAACAGTTAAAAAACAACACTTCCCTTATAAGATATATGTTGATACGATAAAGGTTATTTATAGTATTTTATGTTTGTATGGCTGTGGCTTGCACATGAGTGAGTTATTGCGTTTGCCTATTAAAGATATTGATCTTGCTTTAAATAATGTTTATATCTTTGATAGCAAAAGCCAGCGAGATCGTATTGTGCCATTGCTATATAAAGTTAAAGAGGATTTAAAAATTCATCTCACTTATGTTGAGAAAACTCATAAAACTGATTTGCAAGAGGGATTAGGTGCTATTCAGGATTTGCTTGGTCATAATAGCTTACAAACTACTATGATTTATACGCATGTTGTGAAATCGTTGAGTAAGCAACAGCTTATCAGCCTTTTAGACTTGTAAGTACTTATTGAGTAAGTGTATTGCCTGATTTAACTACAAATTCTTTGGTTATAAAAGCAATAACTTTACCATCTAGGCTTTTCAACAAGCTTTAATTTGTTCAGGATGTAGGGGAAGTTTCAAGTCTCTCTCAAGCAATAGAATTACTGTAAGATTGGATTTCCTTCTATTTTTTAACTCTAAAAAAATATATATTACCTGTATTGATAATCATTATCCTTGTTTGGTACAAGGAAAGCAATGTGTGTCTACATACAGGGATGATTATTCACGCATTAATCGAGAGCGATCTATCATCACAGCAAGAATAATAATCGCACCTTTGACAACCTGTTGATAGAAAGAGGATACTCCTAATAAGTCAAGACCGTTGTTTAATACTCCTATAATCAATGCCCCAAACAAAGTACCAACGATACTTCCTACCCCTCCTGCTAAACTTGTTCCTCCTATCACGACAGCAGCAATGGCGTCTAACTCATAAGCCACGCCAGCTTGTGGCAGTGCTGCCGATGTACGACCAGAAAGAATAAGCCCAGCCAGCCCAGCCAGCAGTCCAGAAATTGCATAAACCGTAAACGTAACCGTTCGTACTTTAATGCCGGATGTTCGTGCTGCTTTTGGATTTCCACCTATTGCATAAACATATCGACCAAAGGTGGTAAAACGCAATACCCCCCAACAAATAAGAAATACCAATAGAAAAAGAATAACCGGCATCGGGATACCTGCTACAACCCCTTTTCCTATGAAACGATACAGTGGATTCAAATTTGAAATTGGCATGCCGTCATTGTAGATGTAGGTTAAACCTCTTGCTATACTCAGCATACCCAATGTCATCACAAAGGAAGGAATAGCGAAACGAGCAATCATAATACCATTGATTGAACCTAAAATCAGCCCAACCCCAAGTCCTGCAACAATCGGCAGAAGCACAGATGAATTTCCAGCACCTGTTGCAAAACTGGCCGCTACCATTGCCGCACAAGCCACAACAGAGCCAACTGATAAATCAATACCTCGCATGAGAATAACAAAGGTCATTCCCAGTGCGAGTATCCCATTAATAGAAGTTTGCCTAACGACATTAAGCAAATTATTTGTGGTAAAAAAGTATGGGCTAACAAATGCTAATACAACACAAAGGACAACAAATGCTAAGACAATTCCATACTTTGCTAACCAATGTTTAATTAACGCACCATCAATCTTACTTATTGCTCCACCTGACATCTTAATTCCTTTTATTCATTAATTTACACGCATTTTGTATCATATCTCTAATCGATGCGGTTATTTCCAATGCACAACAGGCCATTAATCATACAAGAAGCATCGGCATTGGTCTTTCCTCATGCACCATTCCAGCAGTTGGAAAACCTAATTTTCAAATCCATGAAGGAGAGATGGAAGTTGGTATTGGACATCATGGTGAAGCTGGAGTTAGCGTAAGCAAAATTGTTAGTGCGAATGAAATGGCTAAAATTATGTTTGAAAAAGTTATGCCAGAACTTGATGTCCAAGAAAATGACCAAGTTGTTGTGCTAGTATCTGGACTAGGTTCAACTCCAAATAATGAACTCCATATTCTGTATGCTGAATTGGCATCACTTATGGAGCAGAAAAAAATCATTATTCATAAAAGTTTTGTTGGCAACTACTTTACTTCATTAGAAATGGCTGGTGCAACCCTCACAGTAATGAAATTAGATGAAAATTTAAAACAACTCATTGATATGCCTGCAACTTCTATTGGATTAACTATGGAGGGTTAAAATGACAATGTATAACCTAAATGATAGCCAAGAATTATTACTTAATCTATGCACTACTATCATCGACAGCAAAGAAGAGCTTAGTGAAATTGATGGTCTTATTGGTGATGGGGATCATGGAATAAACATGGCAAAAGGCTTTGAGACTTTCAAAAATAGAGTTATAGAAAATAATATCTCTTCATTAGATAAAGGATTTTTGGAACTGGCTAATGTACTCATGGGGGAAATTGGAGGCTCTATGGGACCCTTGTATAGTTGCTTCTTCTTAGGAATGAGTACAAGTATACAAAATCAAGATACATTATCATCTGGTGATTGTGAAAAAATGTTTAACTCCGGTCTTGAAAACTTACAAACCATCACTGATGCTAAATTAGGCGATAAGTCTCTTATGGACACACTTATCCCTGTTGTTACCACTTTTTCAGAAAAACATCAACAGGGAAAATCTTTTAAGGAGTCTTTAATGATAGCATCGGCATCTGGACAGGCTGGTGCAGAAAGCACACGTGCGTTGCAAGCTAAAATTGGACGAGCCAGTCGTCTAGGTGAACGTTCCATCGGCCGTGCTTGATGCCGGTGCTGTTTCTTGTGCAAAATTAATGAGTTGTATTTGTGAGAGTATCTCATTAAAACTCAGTTAGAATAGTATACATTAATGAAAATTATCTATAAAAAAGCCTAGATATAGACAACTTACTTTATCTAAATTTTCTTCTATTATTTAAGTTGATAGATTGATGTAATTCGTTGTGCTACTTTAATGTATTTAGGGACAACCATAATCAACTCTCCTCTGCTTAAACCAGATTTCATGGCTAGTGCATACCTTTTTTTATCATATTCTAAAGAAAATCTTGCATAACCTTGTGCAAAATTCTCCTCAGTTGTTATTCCATATACACTTTTAATCTTTTTTAGCTGGGCTTCAGCAAGCAAATCAGCTTTCTTACGTGCCTTTTGACTTAAATCTCGTATCATTTGTTCCTTATACTCTTCCCTTTTGGTTGTTTGAAATAGAGTATTCGCCCCCTGAACGCCTGCTAACTTAATTAATCCATTCATTAAATTTGGATAACTCTTTAAAGTTTTTAGAGTAAGGGTAAAAGCTTGGGTCATCTCATAACCTAACACTTCTAAACCATATACGCCTCCTTTTCTCGCTCTTTTAACGGTCTTATTAATCTCAGAGGATTTCAGACTAGATGAAGAAATGTCTTGCTTAGCCAACAAATCAATAATCCGTACTGAGGTGTTTTTTATTGATTGTATGGCTTTCTCGGAAGTTTTCTCATAAGCAAGAATAGAAAAGTTAATTTGTGCCATATCAGGCTTAACTTTTTTTTCTAAACTTTCTGTAACAATTACAAAAGGGAAGTCTGGAACAGGATTAGCCCATACAGAGAATGATAAAGCTAACACGACACCTATAACGATATACTTTTTCATTACACAAAGGATAATTTATGTACTAATCCTGCAAACAATCTTATACTACTGCATAGATTCTTTAACCTTATTAACAAGCTGATCCAAAATTGGATTAAACATGTTGCGTCTCAATAAACCTTGTTCAAGATTCCTCTTAGTTTTTTCACCATAAATGGTATTTACGTTATCCGTTAAACAAGGTTGATAATTCTTCGTTTCATAATAATGTAAGCAATCTTTATATTCTCCATTAAACCCATAATATGGATCATTCACATCTATGATAGAAGCCTGATGGGCTGAGCTAATAACCCTATATTGCTTATGTGCAGAATCAATCATAGTAACAGGGATTCCTTTGAAATCCTCAATTGCTTCCTTTTTATAAAAAGGCTGGACAAACACATTAAGATCCGCCTTAGGAGCAACTTTATGCAATAATTTTAATGCTTCCACTGATTCTATTGTTGTATCAGGAACGCCATAATAAGCTAGCACCGGTATATTATTGATTGTATTTTTTGAATTTGCAACTTGCTGAGTGAGGTTATATATCTGCTCAATTGCATTTGTTGCAAGTGAGGTATATTCTGCTAAATCAATCTCTGGATATTTTTCCCAAAATGGTTTGAAATGCTTCAAAAATGCTGCGGTACTAGCAAGAGAGGAAATTTTTATAGCCGCATCAACCAAAACAACCCCGCTTATTTTGGCATCACTATTTTTAAGAAGATAATTAATGCTCAATGCTCCTCCAAGGGATACTCCACCTAAATAAATCTTCCCATTAAATTGATTACGAGCCATGTCTATAAAACGAACTACAGATTTTTCCCACTGCTTAAGCTCTACATTTAATAACGCATCAGGTGTTAGTCCATGTCCATCTAGAAGTGGTAAAAATACATTAAAACAGTGTTGGCTTAACCTTTTAGCAAATCCCTTTGGAATATACGGAGAAGACTTAAGTCCATGAAAAAAAACAAGTGTTTTCGCTGGACCTTCACAACTTGATGCTGCTTTCTCAAGAACAGGCTCATTATAATACACTCTTCTAGGCTCTTTGACATGCACCTTTACAAGAGTATTTTTCGTATCACGTATATAATCCTCAATACTCTCAGCATAAGATAAACTAATCATAAATGACATTGCTATCAGAAGACCTCTTATTAAAGGTGATAGTATTATAGATATAGATTTTTGCATAGTATTTTTGAAATATTTTATATAATAAATTTGATTTTAGTAATTAACCTACTTAGAAATAACTCTATTTTTGAGCCGTAATCTCAATCTCAATTTTCATTTTATCATCAAGCAAATCTGCTATAATGACTGTCGCTGCGGGCTTTACTTTACCTAAGTATTTTGAAAAAACTGACCAACAAGGCTCAAAATCATCCTTATTAGGAAAAATATATCGCACTCTAACTGCCTTGTCTAACGAACTCCCCGCTTCTTTAAGAGCCTTCTCTATATTTTTAAAACACTGATCAGCTTGTTCAACAACGTTACTTGATATGCTCATTGAAGAATAATCATAACCCGTTGTTCCAGAAACAAATACATAATTTCCATCATCCACTGCTCGTGAATATCCTATTTTAGATTCAAACTCTGAACCACTCGATATTAATTTTTTACTCATTAAATTTTACACCTATTTAATATAGTTAACGATATATCGCCACTAAGCTCCGGCACTACAAACACTTACCAAACCACTACATTCGTAATAATACCTCATAATTAATGGTTTAGTTTTTTTTCCATACATACTTAATCTAACTTCTCTAGTTCGCCACACTCAATTAAACTTTATTATACTTCTTTACTCCAGTGATTAAGCTTCTCGCATTAATTAATCTTACAGCACCTATAAAATGTGCTAAAACGTTCGGAATTATATTATGAAAGATGTTTGCTAAAAAATTCGTTACATTTACTCCAAAAGATCACATAGTGTCTTGAGCATACTCTCTTTCTTAAAATAATCTATTATATATTGAGAAAAGGTTTTGCGTACAACCACTGCTTAATGCTCTTTTCATCATTTCTTGGATGTTTGGTTTTTTTAATACTTGAATGCTTGCTAAATTTATATTATTTCAATACGTCTTAGGAGCATTTTCTATCTAAAATTTATAATTTTAGGTTTTATACATAAAATACTACCCAATCATGAGCTGCTATCAATCTACCTATCAGACCTCTATTGATAATGCAGAAAAATTCTGGGAAGAAGTAGCAAAAGAATTGTATTGGGACAAACCCTGTACCAAAGTTTTAGATGATAGGGATAAGCCTTTTTACCGTTGGTTTACAGGAGGGGAGTTAAATATTTGCTACAATGCCGTTGATCGCCATGTTTTAGCAGGTCATGGTGAACAAACTGCCATCGTTTATGACAGCCCTGTCACCAATACAAAAACCTATATTAGCTATGCTCAGTTAAAAGAAAACGTAGCAGATTTAATCACCGATCGAGATTATGATTGGGATGAGCTAACGATGAAAAATAAAGAGATTGACTGTGTCCAAACCGTAGCAACCGATCCTTTATACATTCTTTACACTTCTGGCACTACTGGGCAACCCAAAGGTATTGTTAGAGATCATGGTGGGCAGGCTGTTGCTCTTCATTGGTCCATGAAAAATATTTATGATTCTGTACCCGGTGATGTTTACTGGGCTGCTTCAGATGTTGGCTGGGTTGTCGGGCACTCTTATATCGTTGATGCCCCTCTTCTTAACCGAAACACAACCGTTCTATAAGAAGGAAAACCAGTAGGGACTCCCGATTCCGATGCTTTCTGACGAGTTATAGAAGAATATAAAGTGAATACTCTTTTCACTGCACCCACACGGGTAATAAAAAAAGAAGATCCCTCTGGCAATATGCCAAAAAAATATAACTTTTCCTCTCTACGAGCACTCTTCCTAGCTGGTGAACGAACTGATCCAGATACCATTCTCTGGGCAGAAAAACACCTAAATATTCCCGTCATTGATCACTGGTGGCAAACAGAAACTTCTTGGGCAATTGTTGGCAATCCTCTAGGTATAGAAAAACTGCCTATTAAAGTTGGTTCTTCTAGCAAACCCATACCGGGTTATTTAGTTAAAGTGTTAGATGATCAAGGAAATATCAAACCTTGTGGCGAACTTGGAAACCTTGCTATTAAATTGCCCTTACCTCCCGGAACCCTCGTTACCTTGTGGAAAAACAAAGGACGTTACTACTCATCATATTTAGAAAAATATCCCGGATATTACCTTTCTGGTGACTCGGGGTTACAAGATGAAGATGGCTATATCTTTATTATGAGTCGCATTGATGATGTCATCAACACAGCTGGGCATCGTCTATTAACCAAACAAATAGAAGAAATTTTATGCGATCATCCTGATGTTGCAGAAGCTGCAACTTTTGGCATAAAAGATGAAGTTAAAGGAGAGATTCCTTTGGCATTAGTCGTCTGTAATGCACAAACCAATTTATCTAAATAAGAATTATGCACACAACTTATTGCTCGTGTACGTGAAAAACTTGGTCCTGTGGCTGCCTTTAAATTAATTACTGTGGTCAAGCGTTTACCAAAAAACACGTTCAGGAAAATTCTCCGTGGAACCATGCGTAGCATCGCTAATGGAGAAAAATGGAGCATGCCTGCAACCATTGATGACCCAATTATCTTGGATGAAATAACCGAATACCTCAAGCAATTGGAGTATCCCAAATAAATGACAACTCTCTAAAATCTCCTTTTTACAAAAACGACTTAAAAAAATTGTTGACTGTCTCTCTTTAACAAGCCTTATAGCGATAAAATGATACCTTTGCACAAACAATAATTCCTTAAAACTAAGGCTTTTTTCTTAATTTTACTTAGTGCTTCTTAGCCTTTTTAAATGTCAATACAAAATTAAATGCCATAATACTTGATATTTTCCCATGATTAATCGCTTTTGAAAAAGTATTGAAAATGAACATCGGCACACCGTATTGATTAATATTGATAATAATTGGATTAATAGATGATGCCACAATATAACCTGCTGGGGTCTTGCTTAACATAAAATAGACTTCTTCTTGTTGCTCATTTTTAGCAAAATTAATAGTTATAGGCAATTTTTTTTTGCGATAGTTAACAACTGCATTAATAAAACTAATGGGAATATCCGCTGAAACCTTAATCTTCGAATAAATCGATTTCTTAAAAAACCCAGAATTCAGTCGTTTGTCACGCAATACATGACCTGTATTAATACTTGTGGTATCAATAAATATAGATACTTTACCTGAATCATTTATATCCCCTTTTATAGAAGAGAAAAAAGCTTTTTCAACAATGTATTGTTTTTTAATCGTACTAAAAGAAATAAAAGAGTTTTGGCTATCTATTTTATATAATTTCTTTTCAACCGCATGGCTAATTTGAGTATAAATCAACAACAAAACAATACCAAAAAAATAACCTGCTGGTTTATTTCTAAAATACATGCTTTTCAAGACTAGTGCTTAACTAGCTTATTTAATGACTCTCCTAGATTGGAGATCGATTCCACTGTCATCACTCCGGCTTTCTCCAATGCCGCATATTTTTCCTGTGCTGTTCCCTTTCCTCCAGATATAATCGCACCAGCATGTCCCATTCTTTTTCCTTTCGGAGCACTAACTCCAGCGATATATGAGATAACTGGCTTACTAACATTGGATGAAATGTACTCAGCCGCAGCTTCTTCTGCTGTGCCACCAATCTCTCCTATCATAACAATAGACTCAGTTTGCTCATCTTGCTCAAATAATTCTAAACAATCAATAAAGTTCATTCCCGGTATGGGGTCACCACCAATACCAATACAAGTACTTTGCCCTAAACCAGCATCCGTTGTTTGTTTTACTGCCTCATAAGTAAGTGTTCCAGAACGAGAAATAATACCAACAGACCCTTTCTTATGAATAAAACCCGGCATGATGCCTATTTTACACTCTTCTGGTGTGATAATTCCTGGACAGTTTGGACCAATAATTCTTACACCATTCGCATCTGCAATATATTTTGCAGCAAGCATATCTAAAGTAGGAATACCCTCTGTAATGACAACAATCAATTCCATCTCTGCATCGATTGCCTCTAAAATTGAATCCTTACAAAATGGTGCTGGAACATACAAGACTGAAACTTTCGCACCGGTATTTTTTGCTGCTTCTCTAACCGTATTAAAAACTGGCACATCAAGATGTACAGAACCTCCCTTACCCGGAGATACCCCTGCTACAACTTTTGTTCCATACTCAATTGCTTGTTGAGAATGAAATGTTCCTTGTTTTCCTGTAAGCCCTTGACAAATAACTTTAGTATTTTGATCGATAAGTATGCTCATGTTATTAATTTTTTTTAGATTGCTCTATTGATTTTTGTGCAGCATCGGCTAGGTCATAACCAACAAAAAAGTTTAAGCCACTTTTTTCTAAAAGATCTTTTCCCTGTTGCTGCTGATTGCCTTCCAAACGAACAATCACTGGAATGGTTAATTCAATTTGTTTAGCTGCTTGTATAATCCCCTCTGCAATGAGATCACAACGCACAATGCCACCAAAAATATTAATTAAAATTGCTTTCACCTTATTATCAGAAAGAATGAGTTTAAAGGCTTCTGTGACACGCTCAGCCGTAGCACCACCACCAACATCTAAGAAATTAGCTGGCTTACCTCCATATAATTTGATCGTATCCATTGTTGCCATTGCTAAACCGGCTCCATTCACCATACAGCCTATATTTCCATCTAAGGCAACGTAATTAAGTTGATGTTGTGAGGCAATTAATTCTCGCTCATCTTCTTGTGTAGTATCGCGCATTTCCCATAATTCTTTTTGGCGATATTCTGCATTCCCATCTACATTAATTTTTGCATCAATGCAAAATAAATCACCTTTATCGGTGATAATCAAAGGATTTATTTCTACTAAAGCAAGATCCTTTTCAATAAATAATCGACATAAAGATTCTATCAAATGGACAAATTGAGTAATTTGTTTGCCTTGTAAATTTAAAGCAAAAGCCAATTGCCGTGCCTGATATGGCATTGATCCTAACATTGGTTGCAAAGTAATTTGATGAATTTTTTCAGGTGTTTCACTTGCCACCTTTTCAATCTCAACCCCTCCCTCTGTGGAACACATAAACACAATTCGCTGACTGGCACGATCAATTACTGCACCTAAATAAAGTTCTTCTTTTATATTGCTTGGTGCTTCAACTAACACTGTGTTAACAGGTTGCCCTTTTTCATCTGTCTGATACGTGACAAGGTTTTTTCCTAACAATTTTTTTGCAGTTTGTCCAACCTCTTCTAATGAGGTGCATAATTTCACACCACCTGCTTTTCCTCGTCCACCTGCATGAACCTGTGCCTTAACAATCCACTTCTCCCCAGCAATTTTTTTTGCCTCCTCAATAGCTTGTTCCGATGTGCTGGCTATTCTTCCTTGTGGCACATCTATACCATAATCCCGAAAAAGAGATTTTCCTTGATATTCATGTAAATTCATAAGTTTTTTGCTTATATATTAAGTGTTAGTACTATTTGTATGGATTAACATTTAAAGACAACCCTCACAAAAATTTTTGATGGTTACCCTATCTACTCAGCAGCATTAAATTGCTCTGGCAAATCAATTCCATCACCAAATAAAAACTTTTCTCTCTCTTCTGCCAAAAACAACTTGGCCTTAGGATCAATAGACGAGAGACGATACTCATTAATGAGTATTGTTTGATAACCTATCCATTCTTGCCAAACTTTTTTTGAAATATTTTCAAAGATTTTTTCTCCTTCTTCCCCAGGGAAAGGAGGAGTTTCTAACCCTTCAGCTTCTTTTTGCTGTTTTTGACAGAATATAGTTCTAGACATTATTAGAAGACAATAATTGTTGATTGTATGATGAATACGGTTCAGCTACTTGAACGACTTTTGTTAGAGCTTTCTAACAAAAACCACTGTCGAATAACTTTTTTTATTGGAGCCGCCAAACCAATAGACACTGAATAGCTACTATTATACCAAATCCAACCCATAGGAAGTGCCTGTAATCCATCTATAGTTGCCTGATAAATACGACAATCAAGATAAAAATGGCTAAACGTGTGGCGAAATTCTAACCACTTGGGTCCCATGGCAATAATTGGTTGTGGTTTAAGTTGCTCAAGCTCTGTTCGTTGAGGAAGACTCCATAATCCTCCCCATATTCCAACTTTCGGTCTTTGTTTAAGTAAAACTAACTGATGTTGAGTAATCAGAACAAAATCACTCTGTCGCACAGGCTTTTCTTTTTGTTTTTCTCGATTGGGCAATACATGCTGTACCTGCTTGTGGTATGCCATACAGGCCTGTTGTAGTGGACACCTTTCACACAATGGTTGACTACGCTTACAAATAATTGCACCAAGATCCATCATTCCTTGCGTATAAGGAATCACCTCTTTATCTGGCACAAGCTCATCACTTAATCTCCATAAATTTTTTTCCGTTGAGCCTAAATTAATGGGTTCATATATGGCAAAATAACGTGCTAGCACTCGCTTAACATTTCCATCTAATATCGACGCTCGCTTTTTATAAGCAAGCACCATGATTGCACCGGCTGTTGAACGTCCAATTCCCGGAAGCTTTTGCAATTCTTCTATACGGTTTGGAAAAACCCCCTTAAATTGCGATACGACGATACGTGCGGATCGATGCAAATTTCTTGCCCTTGAATAATACCCTAAACCTGACCATAAAAAAAGCACCTCATCAATATTTGCCACCGCAAGAGAAAACACATCAGGAAAGCGGTCAATAAAACGATTATAGTAGGGAAGAACTGTATTTACCTGCGTTTGTTGTAACATAATCTCTGATAACCAAACCCGATAAACATTGCGATCTTTTTGCCAAGGAAAATCATGCCTACCATACTGCTTTTGCCAGCTAATTACAGCTTGGGAAAAATTATCAGTATTTATATTTTCCATTATTTAACTCTGATTTAACTCTGCTTATTCTTATCACGTATAAATTTTTTATACGCTTAAAAATACACACTGCTGTGTACATGGTATGATTGTATTGTTGATCAACTCTTATTTGAACATTAACCGCCATTGAGTTGCTCATCAACAAGTATAATAGGTTTTTCTATTGTTACTCTGTTGTTTCTTTATGTAAACTATATCATTTTTACTTTTAAATTTACTTCATATGGATATAAAAATAACTGGACAAAATATAGAAGTTAGCCAAGCTTTAAAAAGTCATATCACTAACAAAACAGAAAAATTAAATCGTCATTTTGAACGAATCATGTGGCTTCATGTCGTTCTTAAAATAGAAAAAAACAAACAAATTGCCGAAGCAACGATGCATGTTAGTGGTCAAGATTTTTTTGCTCAAACGACTTCTGATGATATGTATGAGAGCATTGATGCGATGATTGCCAAGCTTGATACCCAAGTTCTCAAGCATAAAGATAAAATAAAAAACAAATAGCAACAATCTATGCCAAACATTCTATCTGTAGGAGAATGCGTTCCATTAAACATTGCTATAGCGAATCAAAAAGGCGAAAAGGTATCTCTTAAACAATTACTTGCAGATTGTAAGCAACTGGTACTCTATTTTTACCCAAAAGATGATACTCCCGGGTGCACAACTGAGGCCTGTGAAATTCGTGATAATTGGAAACAATTTTCTCAGCTTAACCTGCCAGTCTATGGAGTAAGTCCAGATAACGCTGAGAAACATCAAAAATTTATTGATAAGTACGGTTTGCCTTTTGATTTGCTGTGTGATGAGGAGCATATTCTTTCTGAAGCATTTGGCGTATGGGTTGAAAAAAAAATGTATGGTCGTACCTATATGGGCATCGCAAGGAGTAGTTTTGTTATCAACTCCTGTGGAAAAATTACACATGCTTTTACCAATGTTAAACCCAAAGGGCATGCCAAAGAATTATTACAAAGTTTGAACGCCTCTGATTAATAGTAAAACCTTATATTGCTATGCAAAATACAGAAAACCACCACCAATTGTTTCTGCACCAATCACAGCAGCTCATAGAAGTTCATAGTTTTGAGCGTCTAGCTGAACTTTTTAGCGAAAATCACCCTGCTGATATTGCCTCATTAATTAGTTCTCTACCACAAAATATAAGAGAACAAATATGGCAACTTGTACCCGAAGAAATGAGCGGCGAGGTTTTAAATGAAATAGATGATAGTATTCGTTCTTCTCTACTTGGTGAGATGGAAACCGCTCAAGTCATTTCTGCTCTCAGCTCCCTAGATGAAGATGAGCAAGCAGATTTGCTACAAGATATCCCAGAACGAACAGAGGAAATTTTACAAGGCATGGACTTCGATAGGCGACAACGTCTTGAAGCAGTCTTATATTATCCAGAAGACGTTGCTGGTGGACTAATGGATTTAGATACCATTGCCGTAAGAGCTGATGTAAGCGTCGGTGTCGTACTACGATACTTACATAAGCTTAGCTCCATTCCTGAATCAACCAATAAGCTCTTTGTTACAGATAGAAAAGGTGTGTATAGGGGGCAACTTTTTATCACCTCATTACTTACCCATGATCACGATACAATGGTTGAAGCTCTTCTGCAAAATGGTGGCTCAATTTCTGCTAATACCCCCGCCCAAGAAGCCGCAGAAATATTTGCTAAATTAGATCTTATTAGCCTTGCTGTGGTAGATGATAAAAATATTCTACTTGGGCGGATTACGGTTGATGATATTGTTGACTTCTTACGTGACTCAAATCAAAACTCCATGCTTAAATTAGCAGGGACAACGAATGAAGATGCCTTCTCTTCTGTATTAAAAAGCAGTCAATATCGTGCTCTTTGGCTAGGTATTAATCTTATCACAGCACTGTTGGCATCATGGGTAATTTTAGAGTTTCAAGAAGCTATAGATAAACTTGTTGCCCTTGCTGTCTTAATGCCAATAGTTGCCAGTATGGGTGGAATTGCCGGCAGTCAAACATTAAGTGTTATTATACGTTCTCTCGCTCTTGGTCAGCTGCGTAAAGGCAATAAAGTGTGGATGCTTCGCAAAGAAATTGGTATCGGCTTACTCAATGGAATATTATGGGCAATAATGGTCAGTAGTATTGCTTTTTGGTGGTTCTCCTCTTCACTTCTTAGCATAACAATTGGTGTTGCTGTTTTTATTAATCTTGTTGTTGCAACATCCTCTGGTGTGATTGTACCCTTGATTATGCAGAGACTAGATATTGATCCTGCCATTTCTGGCGGAGTTATTCTTACCACCATTACTGATGTAGTTGGATTCTTTTCTTTTCTAGGCTTAGCAAGCTTACTTATTCTTTAGCCTCTGCTACAACCAATACCTATCAAAATGAAAACCATTATTGAGTGTCAGCAAGTTAAACACTGTTTTAAAAATGCTCATCATCACACAACCGACGTACTAAAAGGAATTACTCTTGATGTGAAAGAAAATGAGATGACAGCCATTATTGGTGCCTCTGGTTCTGGAAAAACCACATTGCTACAACTCCTTGGAGGACTAAATATAGCCACTGAAGGAAAAATATTGATTGATGGTTTAAATCCAGCAGAAAATAACGATAATAAACTTAGTAAACTGCGCAACCAAAAGTTAGGTTTTGTTTATCAATTTCATCACCTTATTGCAGAAATATCTGCCTTAGAAAATATCTGTATGCCCCTATTTATTGCCGGTGTCAATCGTTCCGAAGCCTTGGAAAGAGGCAAAAAAATGTTAACAGATATTGGCTTAGCAAATAGAGAAAGTCATCAACCTGCAAAATTGTCTGGTGGAGAAAGACAGCGTGTTGCCATCGGCAGAGCTCTCATTAACCAACCTATGTGTTTACTCGCTGATGAGCCAACGGGAAATTTAGATCAATATAATGCAGAAAAAATTATTGATTTAATTGTCCAACTAAATGACAGTCATCAAATGAGCGTGCTTCTCAGCACGCATGATAGCAACCTTGCTAAAAAAATGCATCGTGCCTTTTTGCTCAATGATGGTCATTTGCATCCCACCACAATTACTTAACCACGGCTTACTTATCAAATAAAATGTAGAGATGTCCATTGATGACATCTCACCTTATTTGATATCCCAACTAAACCATAGAAGCACAACAAATTACGTCTCTACAAAACCACCCACGTATTAACAACATAAAGGACATCATTGGTGGTGTCTCACCTATTTGATATCTCAATCAAATCACACAAAGGCAATGAGTTATATCTCTATAAAACTATCAATCTTTCAACAAAGTATATATTTTATATATACACTTATAAAGATTTTAAAATTTGTTGCAACAACCATAATAGGTCCAAATGATAGGAAGAATCTGGAAGAAAACGGCTTTCATCCATAGAGCCAAATGCGAAAACTGCAGGATGATGCACCAGCGTATATCTTTTCCTTCTCCCACAAAAATTCACAGGCTTTCTTTCCACTTGAAAAGGAATTAACCCAGCAGATTTAATTGTTGGCTTAACAAACAACTTTCTTGAAATTACTTGTTCTATCGGTGCAAAACTAATCTCATTTTTATCAAATAAATCCTGCATACTATCATCCCAAAAATCACAATAGGAATACGTTTTTGTAGCTTTATTAGAAAATCTTCTCAAATGTGGTTGATTGAGATAAATAACACTCGCACTATCTACTTCAAATAAATGCGTAAACTCTTCGATAAAAACATCTAACTTAGAAGTTGTACCTTTTGTACGGCTTCTTTTTTCCTCTTGATTATGATGCTGTAAATGATACAGTATATGATAAATTGCATCATAGTTTTTCTGGTTGATGGCTACACGCTCTTTAAAAGCACGTAACTTTCCTGATAATTCTTTATTCTCTTGGTGATATTTTCTAGCTTGATGCTGAAAAAACGAATGTTTTTCCGCAATAGAAGGAATTGCTGCTTCTTCAAAGGGAGGCAAAGAGATCATCAATTACGGCTAAATTTATCCGTAAAAATCACTGGCTAATAATAAGCACACGTTCCAATGATTACGTTACACTGATAACCACATGTAAGTTCTGACCATTACCCCCTGCATCATCGAAAAATACATGATACTGGCCTGCTTGGATATTTGTATTATTAACTTCCATAACATTCGTCTGTCCCGTAGCAGCAAGATTTAACTTCGATGAAAATCCTGAAGTTTGAGCTGTTGATGCGGAAGATGAATTTGGCAAACTCAAATCAAAACGTATATCCTTCCAGTTAGTAACATCTGCAAGGTCAAAATTAAGCTTAATTTCTCTGTCCCCTGAACCAATTGCTCCGCCACCATCACTAATAGCACTTGTATTCTCTCCTGCCCACTTATAAAGGCTAGAAACATTAAAGGTTAACTTATCTCCAGCACCTAATTTTGTCATTTTCGTGAAATCTAAATGCTCTACGCCAGAGAAATTAGCCACTTCAGATGAGCTAATTGTTTTATTTGCCAGCAATCCATTAAAAGCAACTGTGTCAATATCATCATTAGCACTATTCTCGTTTAGATTAATATCATGCAAATGCTTGGTTTGCCCGTGAGTTATCGTAATATTGTCATTTCCTATGCTACCCTTTAAACTAAGCTCGTCACTTCCTGTCATCTGCTTAATTGTATCCTCTTCACCACTAGTACCTATAGTAACCTTTGTATCCGCACCATCAACATATGTCATACTTAACGTATTTGAACGATCGGAGAAATCTATAAAATCATGGCCATTAATCTCATAGCTATCATTACCTGCCCCACCTATCAAGGAGTTGCTTCCTGTGCTATTTCCAATCAGCTCATCATTTCCATCACCAGCATTTATCACATCGCTCTGTGCTGAGCCAGTAATTTTATCATCCCCTGCATTGGTAGAAATATTAAGTATTCCTGAGTTACCAAAACTAGAAAAATCCCACACATCATTCCCAGAGCCACCGCTGATGGTCGCAATTTCTTTTATTGTATATTCATCATTATCTTGATTAGAAATGGTTAGTATTTGACCAGTAAGACTTGTATTCCCCGTAGATCCAACCGTTAAACTATTATCACCACTACCCCCATCTAGAGCTATCTTATCGCTATTTCCATCACCCTGAGATCCAATAGCAAAAGTATCTTGACCTCCACCTGCTAAAATCGTAGCAAAATTGCTTGCATCAATATTATTGAACGTACTTCCATTCGCATTGTTTTTATTATCTAGCACCTCCATATGATTAAAATTAATCGCCGTGCCACTCACTGTTACCTTACTACCATCTACTGTTAATCTTTGATTTGACTCCAATGTATCCGTGCCTGTACCAGTTGAACCGTTAATATTTTCAATCTGTCTAAAAGTTAAAAATGTATTGTTACCATTCTTAACTGTATTGTTGGCATTCGTAGTACCATCATTAAAAACAACAGTCACACCTGAAGAGGCCGAATCAAAACTTAATGTATCACCCTTTGTACTCGCATTTGCTCCACCTTCAATCGTATTAGTTCGAGAAAATACATCACTATGAACCGTTATCGTATCATCACCTCCAGCCGCATTCACACGATTGAGATTATTTTGACTACCAAGCGTTATCGTATCATCATTCTGCGTACCAACCATACTTTCAAAATTTTTCGTTCGTGCGATAAACGTACCAGAACCAGTAGTTAATTTAACTTGTTCATCTGTTGAAAAATCTGCTACAATGCTACCCGTACCTGTGGTAAACTTTTCATAAGTTAAGATATCACCATTACCAGAGGAATTTTGCCCTCCATCATAGAAGTCGCTACCCGTATTACCATATACCGTATCATCACCTGAACCTGCCGTTATAGAGTTGTTATTGGTGCTAGCATAAATTACCTGATTTCCACCATCTGTTATAACATTTTCTATATTGTTGAAAGTTGTATTAAAAAAACCAGTTCCAGCTTGATTTGTTTTGCCTAAATCTATCGTATAGCTTGAATTTAAATTACTTAGATCTAAAGTATCTTCTCCGGCACCTCCATCTACCATACCTCCAGAAGCTACATAATACTTTAATATATCATCACCAGCCCCACCTTGTAAGGTATCTGTTCCTGATGAACCTGCATCAAGCGTATCATTCCCTGCTCCACCCTGAAGATGGTTATCCAAAGTATTGCCGGAAATTGTATCATCTGCTGAACTTCCTATAATATTCTCAACATTACTCAGCTTGACATTAAAAGCATTCGCTCCGGTTCCAACTTTAACGGTTGAAGAGGTTATACCTGATGAAGGAGCACCTAAAGCAACATTTATTCCTGTGTTATACACCGTATCAGAAAAATCTGCTGTATCGGACCCTTCTCCTCCATCAAAAGTGTCCGCATTTCCTCGACCAATCAATGTATCATTACCTGCACCAGCAATAAGGGTATTGACTCCACTTGTTCCAATTAATGTGTCATTACCAGAGCCAGTAATTAAATTCTCAACGTTTGTTATCGTATCTTTCCCTAGTTTAGTACTAACCTGCTGTGCTGATGAATTAGCTAAGTCAACCGTAACATCGCTTTTAGAAAACTGATACGATACCCAATCATTACCTGCTCCACCATCTAAAACATCATCACCCGTACCGCCAACTAGTATATCATCTCCATCTCCACCTTCTAGAGTATCATTTCCCCCCCTACCAGCAAGAAAATCATTGCCAATCCTTCCTTTCAAGGTATTATTGTGTCCATCTCCTGCAATAAAATCATTGGATGAGGTGCCAGTAATATTCTCAACATCGTACACTTTATTGTTACGAAATATCGCTCCCCCTCCTGTGATACTTTCTGCATATTGTGTATTATAATATGTACCCGTACTATCTGATGTTGTTGCACTCATATCCACTCGCAAGCCAGAAAGATTAACATGTGTATTGTAATACAGCTGATCTTGAACAAGATTGTTTATTGTTAAGTTCGTATCATCCCCAAAAGCTGTATTGACTCCTGGACCCACTCCCACAACCGTGGCCAATTGTGCTAATTTACCAGAAGAATCCACAAATCTTGCTGCATCATTTCCTGATCCTCGTGCAGAATAGTCGATTGTATCACTACCATTTCCTCCAAAAATTGTATCCTGACCTAGTGTTGCCTGAATAACATCATCACCATTTAATCCATGGAAAACATCTTTTGTCTCCTTGCCAGCAAATACATCCGTGCTATTTGATCCAAAAAATTCCTCAACATTCATAACAAGCGTTGGGTTTGCTGTTGAACCTGTTGTATTATCTGTTACATTAAATCGATTATTATCAATATCATAGTTAATCACTACCCCAGTTTGTGAAGAATTAAGATCAAACCTAACTTGATCCGTTCCTGCTCCGCCATCGATTATATCCTGTCCACCAGCACCGGTAATCGTATCATTACCTGCTCCTCCTGAAAGATAATTGCTTCCCGTGGTCCCAGTTATGACATCTGTCTTATCTGACCCAATAACGTGCTCAACATCTGAAATTGTCTGATTAGTTGTCGCTGTGTTTTTAGTCAACTGAACATTTGCACTACTTGTAGAGGAAAGGTTTACTACTGTATCAGTAATACCTGTTGTTGTCGTATCCAATGTAGACATATCATAGGTGTCTCCACCAGTAATCGTAACATTTTCATCATTAATACCAATTGATACCTGAGTATTAGCCCCTAATGAAATAGTATCATCTCCATCGGTTGCATAAACAACATTGTCTGCGTTGCTACCTGTTATATTATCTGCTTTTGCACTTCCTCGAATATTTTCAAAGTCTTTTTGTGTGCCACTAACCCCTCCAGAAACAACTCCCGTATCCAAGTTTACATTTACACCGGCTGTTGCAAAAGAATTATCTACCGTATCTCCTGAAATGGTCTTAACCACATTAGTCTTTGTGTTTGCTGTGACACTAAAACTAGAGTTTGCTCCACCAGATAAGGCATCTATTCCTCCACCACCAATTATCGTATCATTACCAGCTCCCCCCTGTAAGGTTTCATCCGCAGAACTCCCTGTAATCTTATCGTTTAAGCTACTGCCTATAACAATTTCAAAATTGCTGATAATATCTGTCTCCGTAGTAGAACCACCCAGTGGAAAAGTTGTTCTTCCGGTATTTAGGTTGATATCATAACCTTCACCATTTGTGTTTGTATTGTAAGCATAGGTTAACGTATCAATTTCTGTACCACCATCAAGCACATCATCACCTGCACCACCACTAATTGTGTCATTCCCTGCTCCACCTATTAACGTATTCTTAGAGGAGTTTCCACTTATAATATCTGCTCCTGTTGTGCCGGTTATATTTTCGATAGAAGTAATTGCATCTGTTTCTTTTAGCTGACCAATGCTATCAATTATTTCAACTGTTCCTGAATTAACACCATCTTTAAGAGTCGCTTTTATTTTATTCCCTGAAGCTTGACTTGAATAAGATATAGTATCAAAACCACCACCACCATTTAAAATATCATCACCAGCTCCACCATCTAAAGTATCGTTTCCTTCCCCCGCATTGATATTATCAACACCTACCCCACCATAAATTGTGTCATTTCCTGATCCTGTTGTAATATTGTTTCCTGTGGGATTAGTGGGTAACACATTACCTGACAAATCAGCTGTAGTCTTTGCCTCTCTGAGTTGAATTTGAAAACTAGCATCTGCATTTAAGGTGGTTTGAGCTGGTGTTGTTGCTCCCGCAGAGGGAACAAAATTTGCTATCGCTTGTGCATTTAACGTAAAATCTCCTGCATTAGTTGGATAGCTAATAATAAACTGAATGGTCCCCCCAGGGGCATAATCAACACCTTTTGTTATCGTAAAACTAGTTTGAGAACTATTAAGAGTTGGAGTAGGCGAGCCTCCACCTACAACAATATTTTGAGGATCCGGATTCTGAACAACAGAATAAATCTTAACTCCGCTTGGTAAACCTGAAAACGATATTCTATCAATCTCAAATCCTGTTGGAACAACTGGATTAATGGATATAACTTGAGTCATCATTTTTACTGACCCATTTGCAGCAACATCAATTAACTTGTTATTATCAGCATAAACGACTGTATCAAGGTTACCATTTGCTCCGCCAGAGGTATTAATGGTTTCCGCTTCTAATCTAACAGCAGGTGAATTATCTGTAGAACTCAAATTACTGCCTGATCCCCCTTGATACTCTCTTGTATTGTTAAGAAAGCCACCTTTAACACCTAAAATATCCAAATCATCTATTTTTAGAGTGGTTGTCACATCTACATTAGATGTATTCTCATTTTTGCTGACATCTGGCTGTGGTACAGCCAACGAAGTGGTATTACTCGGTAATTGTGGTTCAGGGATTGTCGTGCTTTCAGGAGCCCTAACAACTTTTTCAACGGTCTCTTGAACAAACTCAACTGTAGATTGTGTTCCACTCTCCTGTTCACCATCATCTCTGTCACTATCCTTAGGTCCGGCTATAGAAGTACTAGAAACTTCTGACACATACTCCTTAATCGATTCCAAAGTATTGTCTAAAGTTTCCTCTTGACGAGCTAGTCTCTCCCGAACCTCTGCTGGCTCCTCGCTACTAGCCTGAAATTCTAAAAATCGGTCTCTAATTGGAACATTTTGATCTGTTAGCTCTGAAATTTCTGCAACATTTAAAATGTCTATATAATTATTATTCTTATCAAAGAGCTTCGGTAATTGCGCTTCATCTGCTACCATCGACATCGCACCCAAGGACAAAAAAACGATTTGAGCACCATTAGGCAAAACGGCTAATATATCACCATCTACAATACGAAAAGTTAACTCATCATCAAAGCCCAAATTTATTTGATCACCTGGTCTAACATAAACAAGATGACGTTCACCTTCTTCCGGGCGAAAAACTTTTAAACCTTTTTCCGTATACTCAACAATATTTTTAATAGCCACTTTTAAATTCCTTTTTAGATTTTGCGTAGGCAATTCTGCAGATATTCACATTGTCTAAATTCTGCTTTCCCAACAGAGTATTAAACAAAAAACCATACCAATTAGAAATAGAATTGTCTACTTTTGACTATATCTTGTCAAGTTTTTTGCTAATTATTTTGTTTTTTTAAAGTGTTTTGTTAGGTTTTGGCAAAAGCCATAGAGATTTCTTATTGAAAAATATCAAAAATCTATAAAGTTGAAAAAAGCATAATATGAATAGCTTGGCTCTTTTAAACACAGTATTCTTCCATATTGTGCAATTCTAGAAAAAATCAGAAGAGATAGAGAAAAGCAAAGGAGAAAAACGGATAACTGTATATTATCCAAAAAACATCTATTGTTCAAACGGACTATTGTACAGAAAATCCCGCTCTGTGAACGCTAGAAAAGTACTCTATATGCTATTAGCCGCCACTATTTTTTTTGATAACCTGTTCGGTAACATTGTTTGGTGCTTCATTATATTTTTCAAACTGCATAACATAAGAAGCCCTGCCTTGACTCATCGAACGAAGATCCGTGGCATAACCAAACATTTCAGCAAGAGGAACTATTGCTGTAATTTGTTTCCCTGTTGCAACATCTTCCATGTTACCAACGATTCCACGACGACGGTTTAAATCACCCATCACATCACCCATAAAGTCCTCAGGTGTATTAACTTCAACCTTCATCACCGGCTCAAGCAATACTGGATTAGCTTTCTTAACACCCTCTTTAAGTGCCATAGAGCCTGCTACTTTAAATGCTACTTCACTGGAATCCACATCATGATAGGAACCATCATAGAGCGCAACACGTAAACCAAGCAATGGATAGCCAGCCAATACCCCTTGTTCCATCTGTTGCTGAATCCCTTTATTTACTGCAGGAATATATTCTTTAGGTACAACGCCACCTACAATCTCATCAAGAAATTCATAGGTTTCTTCGCCATCAACTGGTATCGGTTCAATACGCAACCAAACATGCCCATACTGACCACGACCACCACTTTGACGCACAAACTTACCCTCTACTTCAACTGACTGACGAATGGTTTCTCGATAAGCAACCTGTGGCTCGCCAACATTACATTCAACATTAAACTCACGGCACATACGATCAACAAGAATATCCAAATGCAACTCACCCATACCTGAAATAACCGTTTGACCGCTTTCCTCATCTGTGTGAACACGAAAAGAAGGGTCTTCATCTGCTAACTTAGAAAGAGCAAGCCCCATTTTTTCTTGATCCGCTTTAGATTTTGGCTCCACTGCTACAGAAATAACCGGCTCAGGGAATTCCATTCTTTCTAACGTTACAATATTACCTTGATCACAGAATGTATCTCCTGTTGTCACCTGCTTCACACCCACAGCGGCAGCAATATCCCCAGCATACACTTCTTTTATCTCATTTCGTGAATTTGAGTGCATCTGTAACAAACGACCGATACGCTCCTTTCTACCTTTAACCGGATTATAAACAGAGTCCCCCGACTTAAGCACCCCCGAATATACTCGAAAGAATACTAACGTACCCACATAAGGGTCTGTCATGATTTTGAAAGCTAACGCAGAGAAAGGCTCATCATCTGAAGATTTTCTGACAACTTCTGTTTCATTGCTATCAATCCCAACAATTGGCTTAACCTCTTCAGGAGAAGGCATATACTCAATAAATGCATCAAGCATTGCCTGAACACCTTTATTTTTAAAAGCTGATCCACACAACATTGGGACAATCTCGCCAGCTATACAACGCTCTCTTATTCCCTGCTTAATCTGTTCTTCGCTCAGCTCACCAGACTCTAAATAAGCATCCATCAACTCTTCATTGGCTTCAGCTGCTGCTTCCACCATCAGCTCACGATACTTCTCACACTCATCCACTAAATCAGCTGGAATATCTTCATAAGAAAACTCCATTCCCATGTTTTCTTCTTTCCAGTTGATCGCCTTCATTTTCACTAAATCGACCACCCCTTTGAACACTTCTTCTGCACCAATTGGGATTTGAATGGGAACGGGATTGCCTCCTAAACGAGTTTTGACTTGTTCAACCACTCGTAAAAAGTTTGCTCCAGCACGATCCATTTTATTGACAAAACCAATCCTAGGCACCTCATACTTATCAGCTTGACGCCAAACCGTCTCCGATTGAGGCTCCACACCACCTACTGCACAAAATACTGCACAAGCACCATCTAAAACACGTAAAGAACGCTCCACTTCAATGGTAAAATCAACGTGCCCAGGAGTATCAATAATGTTAATTCGGTGTTCTGGAAAGTTATTATCCATACCTCGCCAAAAACAAGTCGTCGCTGCTGAGGTAATGGTAATCCCTCTTTCCTGCTCTTGTTCCATCCAATCCATTGTTGCTGCCCCATCATGAACTTCTCCAATCTTATGAGACATTCCAGTATAGTAAAGAACTCGCTCAGTAGTTGTTGTTTTACCAGCATCAATATGTGCCATAATACCGACATTTCGGTAATGTTTTAAAGGGGTTTTTCTTGCCACGTTATATAGATAAAAATAAATTTATAGTTAGATAGTTAGGAAATAAAGATGTTGAAAATTTCGTCAATACTCAACTACCAACGAAAATGTGAGAAAGCACGATTTGCTTCTGCCATTTTATATACATCCTCTTTTTTCTTTACAGCAGATCCTCTGCCTTCGTACGCATCAGACATTTCTGCAGCAAGACGCAAGCACATGCCTTTTTCAGATCGTTTACGAGAAGCGTCAATTAACCAACGCATTGCCAAAGCTTCTTGCCGCTCTGGTCTAACTGGTGCAGGAACCTGATACGTTGCACCACCCACACGACGAGAACGCACTTCAACAAGCGGTCCAATATTTTCCATAATCTTATCAAAAGCCTCCAGCGGCTCTTCTTTTCTTTTTTCTGCAACAATATCCAAAGCACTATAAACAATCTTTTCTGCAACAGATTTTTTGCCACTCAACATCACCGTATTGACAAACTTAGCAAGCTTGATACTTTTATACTTTGGATCAGGAAGGATCTCTCTTTTCTCTGGTTTTCTTCTACGAGCCATATTTCTTTTTTATGAATTTATAAACAAAAAGCCTTTTTATTTCAGCGACCACCTTTTATTCTTTCGGTTTCTTCGCCCATAACGAGAACGTGCCTGACGACGTTTTTCCACACCAGAACAATCCAACGTCCCACGAATAGTATGATAGCGAACACCTGGCAAATCCTTCACCCTACCGCCTTGTATCAAAATCACCGAGTGTTCTTGTAAATTATGCCCTTCTCCACCAATATAGGTAGTCACCTCATAACCACTTGTTAAACGCACACGTGCAACCTTACGCATTGCTGAATTAGGTTTCTTAGGCGTGGTTGTATACACTCGAGTACAAACACCCCTTCTTTGAGGACAGCCTTTAAGGGCGGCTGTTTTGCTTAAACGACGCTTCGATTTGCGCGGTTTTCTAACCAACTGGTTAACTGTTGCCATAATTAAACAATCTTTTTAAAATTACAGTAAAAACGATGAAGCTAACAAGGGTTTCTCCACCAATTCCTGCCCACAAAAGGACAAAAGGCGAAACAAAACCTTGTCAAAAAGGGATAAATTATAACATATTAACAAAGATTTTTCAAATTCTCAAATCTATCTATCAGGACATGTCTTATCAATAAACTAAGCCTTCCCAATTAACTCTAATCTCTTGACTCGTTAGCTCGTTCACTTATTAACTTGCATTAATGCATTGCGTTAATTTATGTTACCTCGCTTCACTGTCTAACCTAGTATTAAAAGTTAATGTTCCCAATTTATTCAAAATTGATTTGGTTTTATTGGGCAAAATTCGTCCATATTTATATGAAATAGCTTGAATTTTTTTAAAATAAGCTCTATAGCTATTTTTATTACTAGACTGTTTTTAGTTTTAGTTAATAACATTACTTATATTCTTTAAAATTAGGAGAAAAAATGAAAATATTAATCGTTTCCTCTGGATATCCTATTTACGACGCGAAAGCTCAACTAAATGGTTTTCTTACATATTTAACAGAAAAAAATCTATCAGAAAAGGGGCACGAAGTTAAATTCTCAAACGTTACAAAAGATACCCTAGATATGGATAGGGAGTTGGAAAAACTTCTCTGGGCAGAAACCATTATCTATATTGCCCCAGTTATGTGGTTTAATATGCCAGCCCCTATGGTGAAATGGCTTGATGAAGTATTGGTGTATAAAAAAACCTTTGTTATCACAGAGGAATATGGTGAAGGAGGATTGGTTCCTGCTGATAATTTCATGATTGTTACCACATCAAACTTAAAAAATAGTGATTTAGGTAAAGGGCATGTACTAAAAAATGCACCACATATTGATGATGTGTTACAGCCACTAATCATGACAAATAACTACTTAAGCATTCGCAACCAAATCCCAACCTTTCATGCTGACAATGTTATTGCTGGACCAACGGATTGGATTGAATCTGCATACGAAAAACATCTCAATACACACTTCAAATAAAAACATAGACTTGTTGCTGCCAATGCATCAAAGATACAAACTTATGCGTTGGCAGATTACTCTTAAATGAGCCATCGACAATTCCACTCTTTAACTTTTCATATTTAGTGCTTGCTAAGTCATCTAACTATCTAAATAGAAAATAAAAAGAGTCCTCGTGCGAAAGCCTCGTCCTCTATACAATCAACATGGCATCGCCATAGCTAAAAAACCGATAAGATTCTTCAACCGCTTGAACATAAGCAAACTTTGCTAATTCACTACCAGCAAAGGCACAAACAAGCATAAAAAGAGTGGATTTAGGCAAATGAAAATTGGTTATCATGCCTTGTACTATTTTAAACTCTGCCCCTGGGTAGAGAAAAATATCGCTATAGTCTCGGTATGGTTTAATAATGTTATGTTGGCGCATCATTGATTCTAAAGCTCGGACAGAGGTCGTGCCAACAGCAATCACTCGCCCACCTTTTTTTGACAGTAGCGAATTTTTTCACATAAAGACTCATCTATTTCTATAAACTCTTTATGCATGGTGTGATTTTCTATTTTTTTCTGTGCGTACGGGGCTGAAAAGTTCCCGATCCAACATGCAAAGTCAGAAAACCTTGCTGAATGTTTTTTTGTGATAGTTTTTTTAACAGTTCCTCGGTAAAGTGTAAACCCGCTGTAGGCGTAGCAATTGATCCAAGCTTTTGTGCATAGATTGTTTGATAGCGTGCCTCATCATCTTGTGTTGCACCTTTAGGGCGCTTAATATAAGGAGGCAAAGGCAAATGCCCAAACTTTTCCATTACCGTTAACACCGAAATGTTAAATTTTAATGAAAACCATTGTCCTTCTCTTTTAAGCACACAAGCAGAAACCTCTTGAGAAAGTATTAACTGATCACCAATCTGCGGTTTGCGACTGCATTTAAGCATAGCAATGGCTTCATTAAGAGAGGAGTTTTCTGTAAGAATTTTCTCAATAAGAATTTCAACCTTACCGCCACTTTGCTTATGTGCAAAAAGCTTAGCGTTCATGGTGCGACTGTTATTCATCACCAGCAGATCATGAGGGTTGAGCAACTCTGTTAGTTGAAAAAAAAGACGATGCTGTAAGGATTTTTCTGCTCGATTAATATTCAGCAGACGACTTTGCTCACGCTTTTCGCTTGGGTGTTGTGCAATGAGATGTTCCGGTAAAGAGAAATCAAAGTCAGATAGATTCATTGATACGTATACACATAATCATGCTTGATTGTTTTAAAATTTAAAAGTATTATCGATAATTCTCCTTGTAGTTCAACTGGATAGAACAAGGGCCTCCTAAGCCTTAGATTCAGGTTCAAGTCCTGACAAGGGGAAAAATCCCTTTTACAAAAAGTTTTGCCACAAAAACAAACAGAAATACGGCCTTTTATATGAAAAACGTTAACTAGTTAACCACATGAATACATGAAAGCATTTATACAAAATCCTCATTTAGTTAGAACGTTGAGAAATGTACTCTTCAATTGCTTTTTTAACTTGGGTTTTTTTAATTTGTGTGCTTAAATCATTATTCGATGGGTATTCATTCCCCCATAAATATATCCAATCCCAAAGTCGATCATCTTCCATTGAAAGCAACCATCGAAAAATGTTTTTTTTCTCATCAGATGCCTCATCATAATAAAGCTCTAAAAAAGCCCTTACGAGTTCCTCAAGCTCCCGTGTACCTCTGCGACAGGCGTATTCCAAGCGTTTTTTTTTCTGCAACAAAACTCATATTACTAATTATAGTTTGAATTCATGGAATTATTTGAGCGTAAAAAATCTCTACAACAAGCAGAAAAAGCTTTAGTCGTACAAATAACCTTACCCTTGTCTTTTGCACAGTATAGTGAGCAGGAATGTATAGAGTTGGCATCCTCTGCCGGTGCAAATGTGGTGAATGCTTGGCATTGTCATGTTGATATACCCCATGCAAAAAGTTTTATTGGTAGCGGGCAAGTTGAAATGCTTAAACTTGAGGTACAAAGACAAGAAGCTGACTTGGTATTTTTCAATACCACCCTTACCCCTTCGCAGGAGAGAAATTTATCAAGAGATTTAGAATGTCGGGTGATTGATCGAGTTTCTTTGATTTTGGATATTTTTGCACTCAGAGCACAAACACATGAGGGCAGGATACAAGTCGAATTGGCACAATTAAAGCATTTATCAACTCGTTTGGTACGTGGTTGGACACACTTAGAACGTCAACGAGGCGGCATTGGTTTGCGTGGACCCGGAGAAACGCAATTAGAGACAGACAGGCGATTGCTAAGCATCCGTATTAAACAATTACAAAAAGCACTCAGCAAGGTACAAAAAAGAAGAGAATTAGGGCGTAACCGTCGTCAAAAAAGAAACGAGATTTGTGTGGCATTAGTGGGTTACACCAATGCAGGAAAATCTTCATTATTCAATACTTTGTGTCACACAGAAATTTATGCAACCGATCAACTATTTGCCACCTTGGATACAACTATTCGACAAGTGCATCTTACCGGTGTCGGAAAATGTTTATTAATTGATACAGTAGGTTTTATTCAAAATTTACCGCCAGATCTTATTGCTGCTTTTCGCTCCACTTTAGAGGAATCATTAGAAGCGGACTTACTATTGCATGTTGTGGATATTGCAGATGAAGATTACCAAAAAAAAATTTCAGCGGTTGAACAAACAATCGAAAATATTGGTGCGCAGAATATTCCGGTTTTGCGTGTTTATAACAAAATAGACTTACTATCATCAACAAATGAACATTTGTTTGTCAAACAAGCGATTGAAAAAACAGAAGGAAAAACAGAAAATGCTGTGATGATTTCTGCAGAGAAAAAAATAGGACTAACTGAGCTTAATCGTAAAATTGCACATCAGCTATCTGGTCAATTCGTGCGGGCAGAATTAATATGTAGTCAAAATTATGGAGAAATTCGTGCAAAACTATTTGCTCTTGGTGAAGTTTTATCTGAGGATTATAGCCAAGTTACACCTAAAATCACCATGCAGCTAAGCATGAACGCCTTTCAAGAGATTTCTCAGCATCCAGAAATAGAAAAAGCCGAGCTTGTTTAGTGAGCTTAGTTAACGATCAAACACTTATCGTAGAGACGCCCATTGTTAGCGTCTCGTATTGGTGCGGTGAATATCTGAATATCGGAAATATGGTGAATCTTGGTAAATCGTAAAGACGCGATAAATCACCATCACAAGATAAAGACGGTTGGTGGAAGTATTACAATATGTAATCTCTACAATAAGGAGAAATATTATAAAAACATTAACTATTCTTTTGTTATGTGTAGTTTTATCCGCCTGTGGTGGAGGGGGCAGTTCTGGTAGCAGCGCTAACACTGGAAGTGGAAATGGCGGCAACATTGATCAAAATGGCAATTACACTGGCGCTAAGGGTGTTGGCGATGTTGAAATCACTCTTAAGGTGACTGACAACAATTCTTCAGCAGAATCAAAAGTCACTTTGAAAGAAGTGGTTCAAGATAAAGATTTTTT
>NW_027633682.1:0-34800 GCF_053919585.1 Euprymna scolopes | reverse complement strand
GCCACCCGGGATCGTATGATATAGGTGGATGTGTACTAGCAGAATGCCATGCGTCACTTGGGATTGTATGACATAGGTGAAGTATAGGTCTGATTCAACAATTTTGAAGGTGCTTGTGCAGTATAGGTCCAATATGACAATTTTGAAAGTGCTTGTGCAGTATAGGTCCGATTTGAAAAATTTTAAACAGCTTGTGCAGTATAGGTCCGATTTGAAAAATTTAGAAGGTGTTTGTACAGTATAGGTCCATTTTGATAATTTGTAAGGTGCTTGTGCAGTATATATCCGATTTGATAAATTTTGAAGGTGTATGCGCAGTATATCTCCAATTTGAAAAAATTTGAACGTGCTTGTGCAGTATAGGTCCGATTTGACAATTTTGAAGGTGCTTGTTAAGTATAGGTCCGATTTGCCAATTTTGAAGATGCTTGTGCATTATAGGTCCGTTTTGAAAAAATTATTAAGGTACTTGCGCAGTATATCTCCGATTTGAAAAATTTTAATGTGCTTTTGCAGTATAGGTCCGATTTGAAAAATTTTAACGTGCTTGTGCAGTATAGGTCCGATTTGAAAAATTTGAAGGTGCTTGTGCCGTATAGGTCCGATTTGAAAAATTTGGGAGGTGCTTTTGCAGTATAGGTCCGATTTGACAATTTTAAGGTGCTTGTGCAGTATATGTCCGATTTGAAAAAATTTAAGTTGCTTGTGTAGTATAGGCAGGATTTAAAATTTTTTAAAGGTGCTTGTGCAGTATAGGTCCGATTTTACAATTTTGAACGTCATTGTGAAGTATAGGTCCGACTCGACAATTTTGAAGGTGCTTGTGCACTATAGGTCCGATTTTACAATTTTGTAGGCGCTTCTGCAGTATAAGTGCGATTTGACAATTTTGAAGGTTCTTGTGCAGCATAGGTCCGATTTGATGACAATTGTGAATGTGCTTGTGCAGTATAGGTCCGATTTGATAATTTTGAAGGAGCTTGTGCAGTATAGGTCCGATTTGATAATTTTGAAGGTGCTTGTGCAGTATAGGTCCGATTTGAAACATTTTGAAGGTGCTTGTGCAGTATAGGTCTGATTTGATTGTTTTTAATGTGCTTGTCCAGTATATGTCCAATTTGAAAAATTTTGAAGGTGCTTGTGCAGTATAGGTCTGATTTAAAAAAAATTTCAGGTGCTTGTGCAGTATAGGTCCAATTTGAAAAATTTTAAGATGATTGTGCAGTAGAGGTCCGATTTGAAAAATTTTGACGGTGCTTCTGTAGTATAGGTCCGATTCCACAATTTTGGAAGTGCTTGTGCAGTATAGGTCCGGTTTGACAATGTTGAAGGTGCTTCTGCGCTACAGGTCCAATTTGACAATTTTGAAGATGGGTTACTACTTGGGAATACCAAATACTTCATGTAGATCACTAAAGTTAGGCAACATTTTCTTGGTTATTATCAAATGGGTGACTACTTGGGAATACAAAATGCTTTATGTGGATCACCAAAGTTATGCAACATTTTCTTGATCATTATCAGATGGGTAACTACTTGGGAATACTAAATTGTTTATGTTGATTACCAAAGTTAAGCAACATTATCTTGGTCATTATCAGATGGGTGACTACTTAGGTATACCAAATGGTTTGTATAGATCTCTAAAGTTAAGCAACATTTTCTTGGTCATTTACAAATGGGTGATTACTTGAAAATACCAAATGCTTTATGTAGATAACCAAAGTAAAGGAACATTGTCTTGGTCGTTATCAGGTGGGTGACTATTTGGAAATACCAAATGCTTTATGTAGTTCATCAAAGTTAAGCAACATTGTCTTTGTCATTATCGGATAGGTGACTACTTGAGAATACCAAATGTTCTGTTTAGATCACCAAAGTTAAGCAACATTTCTTGGTCATTTCATATGGGTGACTACTTGGGAATAAAGAATAATTTATGTGTATCACTAAAGTTAAGCAACATGGAGTCTGGTCATTATCAGATCGGTGACTACTTGAGAATACCAAATTCTTTATGCAGATCACCAAAGTTAAGCAAAATGTAGACTGATCATTATCAGATGGGTATCTACTTAGAAATACCAAATTCTTTATGTAGATCAACAAAGTTAAGCAAAATCTAGACTGGTCATTATCAGATGGGTGATTACTTGGAAATACCAAATGCTTTATGTAGATCAACAAAGTTAAGCAAAATGTAGACTGATCATTATCAGATGGGTATCTACTTAGAAATACCCAATTCTTTATGTAGATCAACAAAGTTAAGCAAAATGTAGACTGGTCATTATCAGATGGGTAACTACTTGGACATACCAATTGCTTTATATAGATTAACAAAGTTAAGCAAAATGTAGACTGGTCATTATCAGGGGGGTATGTACTTGAAATACCAAATGCTTTTGAAGAGAACAAAAGTTAAGCAACATTGTCTTGGTCATTATCAGATTGGTGTCTACTTTGGAATGCCAAATCTTTATGTAGATCACAAAAGTTAAGCAACATTGTCTACGTCATTATCAGATGGGTTACTACTTGGGAATACCAAATGCTTTATGTATATGCCTAATATTAAGCAACATATAGGTATGTCCTTATAAGATGGGTGACTACTTGGGAATAGAAAATGCTTTATGTAGATCAACAAAGTTAAGCAACTTGGAGTCTGATCATTATCAGATGGTTGACTACTTAGGAATATCAAATGCTTTACGTGTATCACCAAAGTTAATAAACATGTAGCCTGGTCATTGGAAATACCCAATGCTTTATGTAGATCAACAAAGTTAAGCAACATTGTCTTGGTCATTATCGGATAGGTGACGACTTGGTAATACAAAATGCTTTATGTAGATCACCAAAGTTAAGCACTATTGTCTTTGTCATTACCAAATGGGTGACTACTTGGGAATACCAAATACTTTGGATAGATCACTAAAGTTAAGCAACATCGAGTCTGGCCATTATCAGATGGGTGACTACTTGGGAATACCAAATGCTTTATCTAGATCACCAAAGGTAAGCAACATTGTCTTGGTCATTATCAGATGGGTGACTATTTTGGAATACCAAATGCCTTATGTAGATCACCAAAGTTAAGCAACATTGTCTTGGTTATTAACAAATGGGTGACTACTTGGAAATACCAAATTCTTTATGTAGATCACCAAAGTTAAGCAACGTTGTCTTGGTCATTATCAGATGGGTAGCTATTTGGGAATACCAAATGCTTTGTGTAGATTACCAAAGATAAGCAACATTGTCTTGGTTATTATCAGATGGGTGACTAATTTGAAATACCAAATGCCTTATGTAGATCAACAAAGTTAAGCAACATTGCCTTGGTCCTTATCAGATTGGTGTCTACTTGGAAATACTAAATTCTTTTTGTAGATAACTAAAGTTAAGCAACTTGTCTTGGTCATTATCAGATGGTTGACTACTTGGAAATATAAAATGCTTTATGTAAATCACCAAAGTTAAGCAACATTGTCTTGGTCATTATAAGATGGGTTACTACTTGGGAATACGAAATGATTTGTATAGATCACAAAAGTTAAGCAACATGGAGTGTGGTCATTATCAGATTGGTGACTACTTGGGAATAACAAATGCTTTGTGCAGATCACCAAAGGTAAGCAACATTGTTGTGGTTATTTTGAGATGGGTGACTACTGTGGAATACCAAATGCTTTATGTAAATAACCAAAAGTTAAGCAACATTCT
Source organism: Euprymna scolopes (assembly GCF_053919585.1). NCBI lineage: Eukaryota > Metazoa > Mollusca > Cephalopoda > Sepiida > Sepiolidae > Euprymna > Euprymna scolopes. Next base: position 31,071 of record NW_027633682.1, on the reverse strand, counting down.
CTTGGTCATTATAAGATGGCTGACTAATGTGGAATACCAAATGCTTTATGTAGATCACCAAAGTTAAGCAACATTGTCTTGATCATATATATGCTAGCAGATTACGCAGCGTCGCTTGGATTAAATGAGGGTGGTAGAATGTAAAATTTGTCCTGGCAATGGCTTAAACAATTTTCAATCTCCAAATTACTTTATTTGTGAAGGCGATTCTGGATATGGCTGAAACAGTTTACGATCTCAAAATTAGATTAATTCATATGTATTGTTGCTTTTCTATGAAAGTTTACTAGGCCAGTTTCAATAGGGGTGTGATCCATATGTTTTGAATTTTTAATGCTATCATCCGGGAATTATGTGATGGTTGCAGTACGGAGGAGAAAGAAGCATGATTATTTTAATTTTAAACTAGCTCTTGAATTCTATTTTGGGGTTGTTTTGGACAGAGTAATGTCCGTTTTGGGGTTACAAAGCAATGTCCCACAATGTCATATTCCAAAAATATAGAATATCTGTGGAATCATATTCCAGAAAAGACATATTTTTTTTTACTATTATGTTGTTGGTATGTGGTAGGGAATAACGACATGAATATTGAAATTCGTGGTAAAGTAAAAGTTGCCGAATCACAATCCGTGTTAATGCATTTCTATACTTACCAGGAAAACCTGCTCAGTTATGTTCCAGAAATGATATTATTTCACTTAAAAATATGGCATCAGTAGTCGGGAAGAATAGAACACAGTAATGTGGAATTTTGTACTGAAGCAAGGATTGCCTAATCACTAAACTTAACACATTTGTGTATTTGTAAAACCTACTGAGTAATCTTCAGAAAATGAAGTATTTTTCAAAAATAATTTGGTGTTGGTAGTGGGGAATTAAAATGAAACACAGTAATGTGGAATTTGATAATGAAGCAAGGGTTGTCTAATCACTAACTGTGTCAATGTATTTATGCATTAATTTGAAAATCCTACTGAGACATTATTAAGAAATGTCATAATTTTTCTTACAAGTTTAGTGCCAATAGTGACGAAGGAAATAAACAGTAATATTGAAATTTATGATGAAGCAATGGTTGCCTAATTCTTAACCAAGATGATGTATTTATGTACTAATTTTGAAAGTCTAATGATCTACTTTCTAAAAATTGTTTCAGTTTTCTTAAAATTATGGTACCCTTGGTGGTAAGAGAAATTATTTAACATATTATACAATACCTGTCGATAGTATGTGAAATTGTTTCATGTATGTATTTTAATTACCCGTCCGAGGGTAGGTAAAATTATTTTAAATATGTGTTGTATGTTATCCATCCCCGCAAAGGAAACATTATTTCATATATATATGGTATAAATTACTTATCCTAGACAATTATTTGATACGTGTAATACCCGTCCTAGGGTAGGTAAAATATTCTTTTGCTCGAAAAAGCTAATGATACATAGACATTAAAAATTCCTCTATCTGAAGAATAACAAATATGTTCAAAATCAGCTTCAATGTTCTCATTGTTTATACGGTCCCGAGCAACGTCGGGTAGCCCCGCTAGTCTTGAATAAGAGAAGAATCCAGATTGCCCTCGATGGTCGAAGATCTAAACAATATGACATAAATGCGAATGTACCTCAGGGGTTGATTCTTGGACCTTTATTATTCCTAATATTCAAAAATGGATGGTAACATTCAATGCTGTTAAGACTAAGCGCGTTTCCTTTAATAATTACAAGAAACTGCTGCTGGTCTCTAACTCCTGGACAGGGTTCAAAAGAGAGTCGCCAACTTAATAGGTCCTGAACTGTCATTTAAGCTTCAATCTCGTTCCCATCGAAAAAATGTTGCACCTCTCTGCTTGTTTTGCAAGTATTTTAATGGTCGATGCTCCGACGAGCTACAAGTCCATGTACCAGTTCAACGTAATTTCCCCCGACAAACCCAAGCAGCAAAGTCCCACCCCTTACACAGTAGAGATACCTAGATGTAAGAAAGCCTTTTACTCTAATAGTTTCTTTCTCTGAACTGCTAGACATTGGAATTCCCTTCCGGGTTCTTGCTTCTCCAACTGTACTGACATGCAGAAGTTCAAGTGTAATGTGAACAGATATCTAGCTGCTCAACTCCCTACATAGTATTCCTGCAAGTTATGTCCCTGATAATAGCCCCCTACATCAAAGTGGCGCTGTACCTTTTGGGGGATGAAAATATAATATAAAAAAAGTATCACTCATTTAGAATGTCTACATGAATATAATTACACGTAATAGTTAAGTAAAGATGATCATCCCATGAGAAAAAAAGTAACTACGTCTTTTACAGATGAATGCAATTCCACAAACCGTATAAAACAAAGTTGCATTTTCTTTTTAAATAAATAGAAAAAGGGATTTTAATATGAATATTAATACACGCACACACACAAAACTAAATTTATTGGATTATCATTCAACCACGGTAGTGGTTGAATATATGCTTAAGTCCGAAATTGAATGAATCGAGACACATTAACACCCCCACCACTAATTCCTTTCGCAATCAAATTTCAAACAGGTTATATAGTTGGATAGAACACCTCATTAGCTACATTTTGAAAAAAAAAATTTCGAAAATTGGTTCAGTAGAAAAAAAGTTACAACAAAATATGTGGGTTCACAAACAGGAGAGTAAGTACATACATAAGTGACTAACGCTTTTTTTTTTATTTTGCATAACTTTTTTTTTGTATATAAATATTTTTTACTGCGATTTTGCCAATATGACATGTTAGCGTAACAGTTAGAGTACCGGGGGTTGGTGGAAAAATTTTAGGTTCAATCCCGTGTATCGGGTTTTTTTTATAATTAAAAAACCGAACTTCTTTTTAATAACTAATTTTTTTAACTCTCCTTATGATTTTATAGCAAAAAATGGTGAATTTATCGATTAAAAATATTAGTGAATTCTATGATATACATATTCTTTGAATGAACTAAAATTTTTCGTTATCACATTTGATGAAAAATGTAGTCATTTCATAACAACTACTGTGATTCGAAATTAAATTGCAAATGTTATATGTTACCGTAACGGGCATAGAGCCGGGATTGGTGGAAAGATTTTAGGTTCAATCCCGTGTAATGTTTTTTTTTTTTAAATAAAAAACTGATGAAAATCGAACTATTAATATGCTAATAATTCGCCGGTTCCAAGTTATTATTATAACTACTACTCTTAGAGCTGCTGCTGCTGCTGCTGCTGTGAGATCGTGTCTTGTCCATATTATCATCAGCAGCAGTGAGCCTGCTTGCCTAGCTCCGGAAGTAAATAAGTCGAATAATACATGTGAACTTAAAAGACTAAAAAGAAGAAAATACTAGTGAGAGTGGCAGAGACAATCAGAAGAAGCCAGAAAAAAATGGATAAAATAAAAGGTTTAGTTTTTATTTTATTTTATTAGAAGAAATGAAAGAAAAAACAACACAACTTTATTTAAACTGACTCAGAAATACTGAAAATAGTTTAAAGATTGTTGAATTCTTATTTTATTATTCATTTATCTCATTCGTTCAGGGAATGAAAGAGAAATATTTTTTTTTAGAAAAACAGACAACATTGTCGATTATTCCTGTATTTTTCTTTGCGTGTATTTATATATATAATATTAACAACGAACTTGGAATAATAATGATAATAAATATATATTTATTTACAAAAAAAAAAAAAAAGAAAAAATCGTCTGAAGGAGATTTTTTTTAAAGGTAAATAATAAATACAATAGCAATGCCCGGAAAAATCATGGATTATATGGAAAAATGCGCGCATGAAAAGTAGATGGAATTAACAATTTTATAATTTACATAAAAATTAATAATTTTATTATATCATAATTAGGATCATTTAATTCATTTTTATGTAAATTATAAAATTATTAATTCCATCTACTAACTAACTAACTAATGAATTAATTTTATTCAAACAATTTTCACTACATAAATATATGCAAATAATAGGGGGGAAATAAGTTCAATCCAGCAACTGACACCCTTTCTAACTCAACAATAAACAACATCATATGCAAATGCAGAGGTCATCTCGTCAGCGTCAGACAAGGCCAAACTATTTGCCAAGAACTTTGCAGCTAATTCTACCCTATGCGATGAAAGCCATTAACTCCCCATATGTCCTCCTATAACACAGAACAAGCTAGGTAACATACAAATATCCGTGCAGGAGGTCGCCAAGCTAATAAAGAACCTAGATTCCAGTAAAGCAACTAGCCCTGATGGCATCCCAATTATAGTGTTAAAAAAGCTTCAACCAGAACTTGCTCCCATACTTACGAAACTATTTAAGCGCTGCCTTAAGGAGAAGTGCTTTCCGACTCCCCGAAAGACCTCATCAGTTTGCCCTGTATTTAAGAATTCAGGTGATAAGTCATCTCCCTCTCAGTACAGACCAATAAGTCTCCTGTGTGTTATGAGTAAGTTGCTGGAATCCATATTAAATAGAGAAATAGTCAACCACCTCAGCAGGAACAACCTTCTTAGTGACACACAATATGGTTTCCGCTCTGCAAGATCTACCGCAGATGTGCTGACGGTTATATCCCACAGGATTAGTGAATCTCTTGACAAAGGCTTCCTTTCTAGGGCAATTGCTCTTGACATATCAAAGGCCTTCGACAAGGTATGGCATAAGGGTCTACTTCACCAGATTTCCAGCTACGGTATAACTGGAAATATTTTCTCAATAATTAAATCATTTCTCTCCGATAGGCTCATAAGAGTAGTGGTAGATGGACAAAAATCGGAGGCTTGCAATATAAATGCTGGAGTCCCTCAAGGGTCAATCCTGGGCCCAACTCTCTTCCTGATCTACATCAATGACCTCCCTAAACGCATACTTAAATCATTCGTTGACATCTATGCTGATGACAGACACGACCATCTACGGCAACACATCAAAGGCTGTAAATGACAAAGATCTCTCTGATTCTCTCTCCTCTGATCTCGAGCGCGTGGTTCAGTGGGGGAAGATGTGGATGGTTACCTTTAATGCATCCAAAACCAAACTCCTATCCTTACATCATCAACGATCTGATCCCCAGCTGGCATCAATTGTGATGGATGGCTCTCGTCTGGGTGAGGCCCCGTGTTTTGACAAGCTTCTGGGTTTGACCTTTACTCCTGATCTGAAATGGAACACGTACATCAAGTCTGTTGCCAAGGTCGCTGGAAAGATGGTGGGATCCTTCTACCGCTCTAGAAGATATCTCACTACTGATGCAATTCTCTATCTATATAAAAGCCAAGTACGTCCACGGATGGAATACTGTTGCCACATCTGGGCAGGAGCTGCTAAAACAGCCTATCCTTCCTTGACAGAGTACAAAATAGACCTCGTGGCTTAGTGGGGGATGCCCTTTTCTCTACCCTGCAACCTCTCTCCCACAGAAGAGACGTTGCGAGCCTGTCCTTGTTTTATCGTTATTTCCATGGCAGATGCTCGTCTGAACTCCAATCTCTGGTCCCCCCTCGCCAATCTTTCACGAAAAACACCCGTCTAGCTGAATCCACTGTGAAAAATTTCCCCCACTCTATATCTGTGCCTAAATCAAAACGCGGATTCCATGAACAAAGCTTCTTTCTTAGGACTGCACGCCTGTGGAACTCTGTTCCGTTTGTCTGCTTCCCTGTGGACTACAACTTGGATGTCTTCAAGTCCAATGTTGACAAATTCCTAATGAACCGCCCCCTTAAGTAAACATTTCAGCCAATCTCCTCACTAACTTAATGTACTTGCAATAACCCTTATCCCTGAGTGGCTTCCGGGCCTTGATAAGTGGTGATCACTGTGTAAAAAAAAAAAAAAAAAAATAATAATAAATAAAATATTTATCAATATTCAAATTTTATTTTTAGCTGCAATATTTTAAGTCTAAAAAATTCTTATTTTTTACTTTACTAGAATATCTTGTTCTTTACTTTTCCAGGTTGCATTTCTTGTCGTTTACTTTTCCAGGTTTAATAAAATCTTAAGAATATTACTTTTCATGCGCGCATTTTTCCATATAATAGAAATATGCAAGTATATTTTTATTATTACATATTATGTGCATAAAATATAAATATCGCTAAAAAATGCTAACAAATATATATATATATATATATATATATATATATATATTATTATTAATTATTTGAGGATAAACAATTACATATGGTCACTACAAATAGCCATCTGTTTCAGTCAATGAAACTTCCTCAGGCGACCAGGAACCCCTCGACACAAAAGTTTTTTTTTCTCTTTGTGGCGTCGAGGGGTTCCGGGTCGCCTGAGGAAGTCTCATTGATTGAAACAGATGGCTATTAGTAGTGATAATATGGAACTGTTTACCCTCAAATAATTAATAAAAAATATTTTGCTCTTTTTATTGAGCACTATCATACAATCTCGTTGTCTTCATTAGTCCCAACTTTTGAACATCTCAAACCTGAATATATATATATATATATATATATATATATATATATATGTGTGTGTGTGTGTGTGTGTGTGTGTGTGTGTGTGTGTGTATATGTATATATGTATATATGTATATGCATATGTATATATATATGTATGTATGTATGTATCAATATATGTATCAATATATATATCACTATATGTATCAATATATATATATATCAATATATATATATCAATATATATAAATATATATATATATAATATATATATATATAGATATATCAATATATATATATCAATATATATACATATTGATATATATGAACATATATATATATATTATAGACATACATATATATATATGCATACATATATCAATGTATATATATATACATATATCAATATATATATATATACATATGTCATATATATATATATATATATATATATATACATATGTCATATATATATATATATATATATATATATATATATATATATATATATTCACTCTAGGTAAACAAAATTACCATAAGTCGCTGCAATAAATTTACTGTTTCAGTCTAAAAAAAGACATCGTCAGGCGATAATAAACCTATGGTCTTACATGATTAACCTTATTGTTTTGTCAGAGTCTATGGCTTGCACATTTTTATTAATAATATATTTTTTAATGCCTTTTCATCTATTCTATAATTTTAATGCAGTTGTTTTTTCTAAAATAGTTTTATATGTGTTGTACGTGTAGGTGTGGATTCTGTATTATTGTCGTTAATATTTTTAAATTTATTAATTCATCAATAACATGGTTGGGATATCCATTATTTATTAACCTTAGTTTAATATTGCTGAATTCACGTTCTAATGTAGTTGGGCAAGAGAGGATAAGTAAGTTTTTAATTAAAGCAGTTTTGTACAGAATTTTTATTATTCGTTTTTTTTTTAATGTTCATAGGTTGATATAGAAAATTCATTGTTGGAATCTATTAACATTATTCCTCACAATGAATTCAGAAGAACTGAAAAGCACTCGGACTTATGATAAATATGACGATTACATCAGCCAGTTCATGCCAGAAGTGAAAACCGTTATTCTGAAGTGTATGTGTGTGTGTGTGCGTGAATTTTTCCTTCGATGAAAGCGTTGCGTACATTTGAATTGAAATTTGTGAGTTTAAAAACAGTACAATGGAGATTTAAGTTTCGGCAATATACAACTGTCATCAGGAAAAGAATCAGTTTGTGTTTTTTATTTTGCTGATATATATATATATATATATATATATATATATATATATATATATATATATATATATATATATATATATATAATATTTCCTGATATTTCTATCATTTTGATCGGAGTATAGCATGGACTAATCGTCTCATTCAACGTACCATTGGAGCCCGGGTACCTCATTCAAAAAGTGGATTGCGTCCTATGCAAGCTCAATCTCACTGTAAAGAAAGTCACGTCTAAGTACATTTCAGAGTTTTTTTTTTCCTGTATATTTTATCTTTGATTAAGTAGAGCACAAAACCTGGAAAATCACTGGTATGACCACCCTTCAGAGATTTTCCAGTTTTGTGTTCTCTGAGTAGACAGCCACCACACACACACACACACACACACACACACACACACACACACACACACACACACACATATATATATATATATATATATATATATATATATATATATATATATAAACATCAGAAAACTTACTCCATAAAAAATGATGGTCGGTGCGTGTTATTACGTATTTGTGTATTATGTCGAAATTTGTATGAATTCCAAAAACTACGAAAAATGATCCGGTAGAAGATGTGCTAATTGTATTTTTAACAAAAAAATAATAAAAAAAATAAAAATCGTACAAAATTACGTAATTTAAAATGCGTTTACAAATGCTGGACCCTTTATTTATGTCAATTGAAGTCAAGCGATATAAATCGTTTTGCCATACTGAAGCGCCCACACAACTCTTCTACATTAAACCATACGATAAATTTTAGTTTTACGTGTAGTTAGTTTTCTCTACGGGATCATTTTTTTGTCATTTTCGGAATTTATACTAATTTCGATATGACACGTAAACCCATAATAATGTTTTCACCTGAAATGTGTTGGTTCAAAAGATTACCAATGTACACAAGCAGTGAACTTATATGATCACTCAATACTTAAATACTATTATTTTTCTCTAAGCTCTTCACTCGGGCAACGCGGAGTAAATTTAACGAGTTAATAATTTAAAAATGTCAAATAAAAATCTCCAAGCGACGCCGTCTTTGTTCTATCACCTATCCTCTTTTTTCTTGATTTTTTTTTTGTTGTTTGCACTTTGAGCACATGCTCGTGCGTAGTTACTTTTTATAACCCTTTTTTTTCTTATTAAATATTTGTCTTGTTGTCAGCACGTGTAATAGATTACGTTTATTCGGAAACAAGGTAATAATAAAAAAAGAACAGCGTTCACCCCTTTGCGCATGCGTGAGCGCGCAGCACACACACACACACACACACACACACACACACACACACACACACACACACCATGAAACCATGTCCATAGCACTGATTTGTCTAAGGACTAGTAAACATGATAAAAATAAGTACTTCTGAAGCGCGGTGTTCGCTGGGCCAAACAACAAACAGCTCACTTAAAATTAATTTTTCAAAAACATTAATAAGAAAACAAATATTTAGAAAAATTAATTAAAAAACAAATAATCAGATTTGGCTTGTTATAAGAGGTGTAAATTTATTTGCCCTGGTGTCACACTCGTGTTTATTTTGAGTCCGAAAAAAAGAAGAAGAAATCCTTCCCGACTGGTCAAATGTTTTTGGCGTTAAGTTGGAAAGAAACGATACATTAATTTTCTTTAGAAAAGCCGTTCGGGTAAGGAGCGGAGTGAATAGATAAGAAGAATGGTTTTTTTTGTGTGTGGTTTCACCATTGGAACCGGCACAGGGTGTGTCACGTACGAGTGACAGAGCGTGGCAGTAACGCGTCTTACTCCTCTGGTGTTCGCGAGCAAAAAGAGAGCGAGAGACTCCTCGAATTTAGCGCCACGGCTTTTTTTGTCTTTTTTTTGGAGCTCTCCGGAAACGGTGAATGTTCAATGTCACTGTCAAAATTAGTTCCGGCGTAGACGCTACACTTCTACTAAAATATTCTGGGCCCTTCATATGCTGGGCAAAAGAAAACGCATGGATCAAGAGCAAAGAACTAAAAATCTAATTATTATACACAATACACCGTGCTAGAAAATTAGTCACGCCAAAGAGTATCCTCTATGTTTAAAAATCTACAATTCACCCATGTATGGACTATTGTTGCACATCTTGGCTGATGTATCTACTACTAGTCTCTCACTGTTAGTCCAAAAAAGAGTCTAAAATCCAATAGGTTTCGCACTATCGACCAAGCTTACACCCCTGTTCCATCGCCGCAATGTTGCATCCATGTGTCTGTTTTACAAGTATTTTAATGCCATGCGCTTTGATGAACTCATGACATTCGTGTGCCCATCGACCTAGACTCCCTTTATTTGATATCTCCTTATACTACAGAAGCGCCGACGAGCCTTCAGCATCAGCAGCGTGTTGCGTTCGCATGTAGTTACACCAGATCATCATCATCGTCATCATATCGTATGCATCCGAAGATTCTGTTGTTGCCATTGTTTTCCCCGAAACTTTTCTAATCAGAATTCTTTCTAGAACGACATCAGGTACTTATGGGAGGAACCATGTTGCCAACATCGTAAATGAAAATGATTTTTTGTGGAACGAACTTGGAACATTCAGATCGTCAGTCCGTCTCGTTAACCACTGAACCATCATCACCCCCATCACAGCAGATAAAAGCGAAATACTTTTTATTTTCCTGGCAGGTGGTTGGAATGTTTCAAAAAAATCAAAGCTAAAACATACGTTCATTCTGAACAAAGAAGTAGAAATTATCTTGACGTTATCCAAGCGAAGAGAATGAGCGCTTATTCTGCCAAGGTGAAGATATGTAATGTTACATATAATAACTGTGCAGACGTCCTTCAAAAAGTCATTGTTGAACCCAATTTGCCTTCAGAGTTTCGACTTACCTTCTATATCTATTACCTACCTCCTTGCCAAGAAGTTAGGCACACGGTTAAGTATGGTTCGATTAACCAGTACACCCTGGCCGACAAAAAACTGCTTTAATCGCAACATCCTGTATTAAGTAAAATTCAGTACTAAGCGACCTCTTTCTAGCAATTGAAGGTTCAAACCTCAGTACGAACGATATCAAGAATACAATTGCGAATTAAATACTAAAACCCGCTCATGACTGAAGGAACGAGAACATGCTACTCCCGTGGATTAATTAGATTGAATAACGGGTTCCATTCGAAATTCCTTACAGATTCCTAAGTTTGACAAAAAGATTCCCGAGTTCGACAAGATACACCTGAAAAATGCCTGGGGTTACACTGGCCGAAATATTGATACACTAGTAATCCTAATAATACGAACGAAATAAACACGATATTTATTTGTAGATTTCAAAAAGCTGCATTGGTTTCGACGCCTCCATTCGCGCATTTTCGGCCGCTTTTTGAAATCCGCTTCTTTTTTTTCTAACCCTATTCATTTGTTTTTGTCATTGGAAGATGATTCGAAGAAGAATCAGATATGTCAATGATACATATGAAACATCCTTTAACTTTAATTCTTGATTTTGACACAAAAAGTTCAATAGAGAAAATATAATCAAACGAGAGAACTCGGCTATACTTAACAATGTTTATTTAAATTAAACGCTACTTAAATAACCGCAACATATATATATATATATATATATATATATATATATATATATATATATATATATATATATATATATATCGAAATATGCTTATTCAATTATATTTAACGTTTTATTTATACCAGTCCTTTAATTTATGAAGCTTGGTGTATCTATAAAGCACATACAAATAAAGGACAAAAAACTATATTCCAAATTTCAAGATGTTAACCATCTTACCGTTTATTTCTTTGAATACGTTGAAATGCACAATTCTTTCGAGGAAGAAGAGGAAATAAAAAATTTCGCGTTGCAGTTTTGGCTTAAAATGTATTTATACATGTTTTATTCTTCAAATTTCACTCAGAGCGCTTCTAACGGATATAAACAACAACAAAAAAAACTACCCAGATTTTCAAAATGCACGACCACGCGTCACCTATCCGGCTTCATAAAAACTCCACAGTTAACATCACGTGGACTCTTCATCGAACTACCTTCCACTACATTATGTCGAGGAAGAAGACGAAAAAAAAAAAAATTGACAAAGGAGTCTTACTCCGAAATATATTTCTTTAAAAATAAACACTCGTTTATTTTATTAAAAAATTTCGCGTTGCAGTTTTGGCTTAAAATGTATTTATACATGTTTTATTCTTCAAATTTCACTCAGCGCTTCTAACGGATATAAACAAAAAAAAAAAAACCCAGATTATATATATATATATATATATATATATATATATATATATATATATATATATATATATATATATAAGAATAAAATAAGTAATAAAAACTTTTGTTTTCCATATTTTTAAATCTTATGTTTTTTAAAAGTTTTGTGACTACAAATTATAAAACTTTAAGTTTCAACCTATGCAGCTACCAGCAAATACACTTTTAACGGGACTTCCTGATTATTTCGCTAACAATTTTTCCTCTGATGAGAAAAAATAGCATTCTTTGAAACTCCGCGGATTACGGAGCACCCAGCTTTGGATTATTCTGGCGAATAAAAACTTTTTGTAAAATTCTATTTTACAACTCTGTTCTTATCATTATTTTGTCTAAGCTCTACTATCTTCAGTGAATGTATTGAGCTTTTTCATTTGGTTAGGATTAAAGATATAAATATATAAATAACTATATTTATATTTGATTTTGGAATTTGCTTTTTCTTGATTAGTAAATTCCTCCTCATAAACTTTTCGGTATATATATATATATATATATATATATATATATATATATATATATATATATATATATATATCCACACACGCACACACACACACACACACACACATATATATATATATATATATAAATATATATATATCCACACACACACACACACACACACACACACACACACACATATATATATATATATATATATGAAATGTTATCTACATGCGTTTGTGTTTTTTTTTCATTGTTCTCCGTTTGATTTTGTAATTTGGAGATGATTCGACGAAGCATCGAATACGTTAGTGATGCATATAAAATATACCTTATTTTTATTTTTTGGATTTTCACAACGAAAATTTCATTAGAGAAAATATAATCAAGCGGGCGAACTCGATGTTTTGTTTGTGTATGTATGTGATGTTCGTTCCTTATAAAATAAAGCTTATTCTAAGGGTTATAACCATTAGGTCAGCCTGACACTATCTTTAAAAGTGTTTTCAAACCTACTTATACTTAACGTAACGAATCTGTCATGTGAATTATTCACACATGCGCATTCGTGAAACAATTGACAAAAAGATAAAAATCCGATGACCTCCACGTACCAATTTTTCAATTTTTACCCCTTAGCAGCTTTTTTTTCTGGATGAAAACCGATTAAAAGTTTTCCACATGTCTGAATACCCTATATACAAAATTTCAAGTCTGTAGATCAAAAATTCGTCCTCTCACACACACACACACACACACACACACACACACACACACACACACACACACACACACGCGCGCGCGCGCGCACACACATTCTTACTAGGAAATATGCCCGGAGTTGCCTAGTATTAAACGTAACATTTAATTTCTTAAAAAAAAAAAAAAAAAATGAAAGACAAAATGGAAAGAAAACGACATATGTACCTGCGAGGATTATGTTTTTTCTAAACAGTTCACTTCTTGTAAGTGAAAAAAAAATACTCGAGCTGAAATCGAAACCAAAAGACCGTGAATCAAGTACGATAACCAGAAGACCAACTGGACATGATCTTTAAGAGGTGTTTTCAAATCAACTTAAACTTAACATAAGGAAGCTGTCATGTTTCACGGCCGCGCATGTGCAGCCGTGAAACTGTTCAAAACAGATAAAAATCCGATCACAGTGTGCCAATTTTTCAGTTTTGACCCCTTCGCAGCTGTTTTTTTTTTTTTTAGAGGAAAACGGATTAAAAACTTTTCCACATATCTGAATACCCTATATACCAAATTTCAAGTGTGTAGATAAAAAATTCGTTGAGTATATTAGTCGAAAATTGTCCTCACACACATTCTCACTTTATATATATATATATATATATATATATATATATATATATATATATATATATTGCTTCCTATCTGTTAGTATCACATTGGCGAGACAATTATCATTTAGATAATGCTTCTCACTCAAAAGTATTGCAGATAAAAAAAACCAAAACAAAACAAATAAATGACAGCTAAAAAAAAAAGAAAAAAAAGAAAATAAACTGAATACTATTAGGGATTGGCTCAGTGGTAAAGCTCCAGGCTCTGAGGGTTCTGGTTTTGAATCACGCTAGTTCATACAATTGTCTTCAGGCGCATATTTTGTCGTTATACTACTCATCAGTAGGGCTAGGACAACAGCATATTCTTTTCATTGTTTTGACTCTCGAGTGTGTATCCGTTAATATCTTATATGCTTTTATATAGATGGATGTGGTTCTCGGTTGATTAATTGTGTCTAACTGTGTCAGATATATACTCGAGAGTCAAAACAGTGAAAAAAATAATCATCAGTGTGGCTGAAACCCTCAGAGGATATATATATATATATATATATATATATATATATATATATATATATATATATATATATATATATATATATACTCCTTTAATTTTTTTGAATTGATATTCATATTAAAAACCCTTTTTTCTATTTATTTAAAAAGAAAATACAACTTTGGAATCGCATTCACTAGCAAAACATCTAGCTAATTTACATATTCTTTTAAACATTCATTTGAATTAATTCCCTATTATTTTTTTGGTTTTCTTATGGGATGATCATCTTTCGTTATCTATTACGTGTAATTATATTCATGCAGATATTCTACATGATTTATACTTGCGTAATATTTGCGTAAAAAAGTTATAGTAAACACAAAACTCTTTTTCTATATATATATATTTATGCATGCGTATATATATTAGTTTAAAAACTTCTCTACCAAACTCCTCCGTCAGTTTTTGGTCTACAAACATGAAACTTAATATATAGGATATTTGAACCCATGCGAAACTTTATATCTGGGTTTAAGCCGGGGAGAATCGGTGCAAAAGTGTGAAAATTTTAAAAATGGAATTTGCCAGGTGAAGGTTGAACGACGAATTACGAAATCAAAATGAAACCAAAACGTTTAGCTTATGATTTACTTTGTCTTTTGATGTTAATGCTTGAGCTATGAATCCATGTTTGTTGCAAGACTAGAAATTAAAATATGAACCCATAGCAATTACGTTAAGCATGCATACATAATCGTAAAACTTTAAAATGACGACTTTTAATGGTTTTCGGTGGTGCTGAAAACGAATATTACGTTTAAATTTGGGGCAGATAAGTAATTTTCATGATATGAAGAAATTACTTTTAAAAAAAGTGGGGGAATCACTTTCTTATATAAATTTAACGTAAAATGAGCTCCCACTTTCTGGTCACCTAGTAATTTCTTCATATCATAAAACAAATTTAACTGTGATATTCGTTTTCAACACCCCCGAAAATTAGCGCTTTTTTTTTACTTAGAGATGCATTCATTTTTTCATCTCATAATTTAGGACGCTAATTATGCTGTTAGTAAGTTGACAAAAGCATACTTTTGTGTTTCGTTCTTTTTTCATTATACAACTTGTATAGTTGTGAACAGGTGCCTCTGCAGTTTAACATTTCAAAAAAATTCTGTTTACATTAGGAGGCGGTTAAGTAAACTACAGAAGCACCTGGTAAAAAACTATACAAATTCTATAATTGAATATCCATCTCAAAAAAAAAAAATGAAAAAAAAAAAAATTGTAAACCGACCGCTCGTGTAAGCTTACTGATAGCATTATTTACGTCCCAAATTATGAAAAAATAAACGAATCTCTTAGTAAAAAACAGCGCCGGTTTTCGGTGGTGCTGAAAACGAATATCAGTTAAATTTGTTTATGATATGAAGAAATTATTAGGTGGTTAGAAAGTGGGTGCCCATTTTACGTTAAATGTATATAGGAAAGTGATCCCCCACTTTTTGAAAAAGTAATTTTTCATATTATGAAAACTACTTATCTGCCCCAAATTTAAATGTGATATTCGTTTTCAGCACCATCGAAAACCATTAAAAGTCGTCATTTTCAAGTTTTTTGAGGAGTTGGAAAGAAACTTGACATTGACTATTTTTTTCTAGGACGCTGAGTCACGTCGTAAAAATTGACCATTTTTAATTTAAGATATCAAATAAATTATAAAGAAAAACTGTTTCGCAGGCAATTAAACACACTTGCTATGGTATAATTATTATAATAAATGCTGGGCAACGCCGATTAAATTTTATAAACAAAAAAAGAGCAGGGGATGATGGATTTTGTTCACATGTGTCTTTGACTAACTCTGCCCTCGTGAGGATGCAAGTAAATGAGGACATTAGTTTTATTTTTCTCTAACAAATAAAAAAAAGTTACTTAAAAATTAAGAATAAGCGGAAAAAACTTCCTCCTTCAATAATTCAGCTTAGAATAATATTTCGAAATGAAAACAAAAACAGGAAATATTTAACAACGTAATTTTTCAATTAATCACAGTTATTTCCCCTTTTGGTTTTCTGGTTTTTGGTTTGAAAATAAAACGGTTTCAGATTTCAGATACAATAAGTTAAATCAAATATAACTTTAAATTTAAATAAACTAAATAATGAAAATGTTTTAATTAGTACAGTTGAAACAAAGCTATTATGTCGAATAAGTAATGTCGTCGAGGTAATTATTTAAATAGATTTCATTTAATATGATATGTTAATGACCATAACTCAATAATGTAAAAGTAGTTTGAAGAATCCTATATATCGAAAGTACATGTAGAATATAACGTCTCCGGTGACAGAAGTATCCTACCATTGGCATTAATATTTCATCATAAGGAGAGGTGTACACACACATGGCCTTTATATTTCTTTGGTCATTGGTAGTTGTACATACAGACACACGAACACTACTACTTTATATATATATATATATAATCATGGGCAATAATTTTATCATATAGTTTTTTTTAAAACAAGGTCTCCTCATCAGCAAAAATATTGGGTGGGTTTTTTTTCTAAAGACACCAAAAATAAATGTAGCATTTTTTAAGTAAGGCAGATGTATCTTTTAATGGTTCGCCTTCTAAAAGTCTTACGTATCATCATCAATGCATTCATTTGGACACACACACACACACACACACATATATATATATATATATATATATATATATATATATATATATATATATATATATATATATATATACTAACAAAAGTACCCGTCGTTAACTGGGTTCAAAAACAGCCTACAGAAAATGGACTCTGATTTATGAAAGTATGATAGGTTATGAAAAGGAAGGGTTGTAAAGAGATAGCTTCGAATTTGGGGGTATCAAAACCAAAGCAAAATATGATGAAAGTAAAATTAAAATAGATAAACCACATAATTTATTATACCATACCTGTTCACACTGAAACACAATATTCTGTGGATCTATATTGAAAAACCTTGTTAAACTTTGTCACATATTTCCATTCTATGGAGGTCAGGCGCGAACGAACACCCCATAATTTTATTATACCATATTTCTTCAAACTGAAACATAATTATCAAAGTATACTTACGCAGATAGATATGAAAAGTCTTTATTAAAGTTTGTGCCTATTTCCATTCTATGGAGGACAGGCGCGAACGCAGACCCCACAATTTTATTATACCATCCCTATTTAAGTTAAAACATACTTATCACAGTATTCTTATGTACATCTATATCAAAAACACTTGTCAACGTTTTTTTTTAATTTTTAAATTTTTTATTTTCACACTTTGTGGACCAGGCGCGAACGCAGACTCCACAATTTTTATGAACCACGGTTCTGCCAGATCAAACATACCCATTTCTGTGTCTCGATACATCTTCTATCATTAAATGTAATCAGTTTTTTTTAAAATAGTCAACCATATAGGAGCCTATTCGTGACCACACACACACACACACACACACACACACACACACACACACACACACACACACATTCAGCTTTATATATATATATATATATATATATATATATATATATATATATATATATATATACGTGTGTGTGTGTGTGTGTGTGTGTGTGTAATCATTTTTATTTTAAAATGGACGTGTGTGTATAAAAAATGTATTTTGTCATCC
This sequence comes from Euprymna scolopes, assembly GCF_053919585.1. NCBI lineage: Eukaryota > Metazoa > Mollusca > Cephalopoda > Sepiida > Sepiolidae > Euprymna > Euprymna scolopes. Next base: position 13,158 of record NW_027633682.1, on the reverse strand, counting down.
TAAGGATGACAAAATATATTTTTACATAAGCGCGCACACATACACACGCGCGTGTGTGTGAGAGAGAAAGCCAGCCATTTCTCTATATTTACGTGACCATTAAATTGACGAAAACGCACCAATATTTCTTTTCTTCTCTGTCAACTCGACAGTCTCCCGTATTACACGACTCGGGTTATCGATGGGCGGCACCACTATTATCTGACAGAAACAGAGAGTGGGCGGGTTTTCCTTATTAATTGATCGCCTCGAAAGTAGGCGGAGTCTATTTCTGAACACGAGCGAAATTCTGAGCCTGGATGCGTCAAGCAAACGGGAGACTTGTTCGAGCAAGTTCGACATTGATTTTTGGATTTAAATCTTTTTGCGTGATTACAAGACACAAGACGACGCCATTGAACTATGATGACTCTGCTACTGCTACTACTACTACTACTACTACTACAGTAATAATTATATCCGATAGATGTCTTAAATTATAACATTTTATTTTTATTATTATTATTATTATTATTATTATTATTATTATTATTATTATTATTATTATTATTATTATTATTATTATTATTATTATTATTATTTACTCACTAGGAGTAGTTACATAGGTCATTCTTATTAAAAATAGCCCGTGGTGCTCCCTGGAGTCTGAGTGACAAGTCTCCCCAGATTTCCAGTACTCTCCACCTCTTTCAACAACTTTTGCAAATTAATTTGCGTTATCGCAATAGCCGTCTACCATTGATTTCTCCTTTGTATCAGCTATTAGTCTTCATAGGGATATGGGTGGCAATGAGCCTCCCTAAGGTCCTAGTCTTCCTCGGACTCATCCAGTGGAGGTCTGGTTAGTACTTTATCTTCTTAGTCTTTCCGTCCTCCTTCACTCTACTTATTTATTTGGTACGGCACCTGTTTACGGTGACGAAATAAAAAAAAAAAAAGGAAGGGGCGAGGGCGCAGGGAGTTAACTTACAATTATACATTTTCAGTTTTTATGATCCCAGGTGTTTCCTTGTGTTTTACCTCTGAAGTAGTTTCTGTATGTCTGGCCAGCGCTCGCAGATCATGTGTATCCGCACTCGAGGGTTTTCTGAATATTTCAGCCGTTTTCATTATTGTTATCCATTGTATTTTCTCAGCCATTCTTCTGATTCCAATTTATCTCATTCTGTTTTATGGTGTGTGCAAGTCACAATAATGATAAGTTAGTTATCGCTAAGCAGTGTCTGGTAAGTACGGATTACAATATTAATTCGTTATTTATCGCCAGCTTATGTATGCTGGGTGCGGGTCACAATACTAAGTTATTTATCGTCAGCAGAGTGTATGGTAAGTGCAGGTCACAATACTAATACGTTATTTATCGCCAGCCATTGTCTGGTAGGTGTAGATCACAATACTAATAAGTTATTTATCGCTAGCCAGTGTATAATGCGTACAGGTCACATTACTAATTAGGTAGTTATCGCCAGCCAGTGTATGGTAGATGAAGATCAAAATACTAATAAGGGCGCCAACCCCCAATATTTCCTCCTGTATCAGAAAACACGCTATGTGATATACAAATATATGTACGTGATGTTGCCAAGCTAATCAAAAACTTTGATTCCAGTAAAGCAACCGGACCAGACTGTATTCCAATTATAGTACTCAAAAAGCTTCAATCAGAACTAGCGCCCACACTTACAAAACTGTTTAAACGTTGTCTTAAGGAGAATTGCTTCCCATCAACCTGGAACATCTCATCAGTATGCCCTGTCTTTAAAAATTCAGGTGATCGCTCATCTTCCTTTCAGTACAGGCCAATAAGTTTCCTGTGCGTCATGAGTAAGTTGCTGGAATCTGCTAAATAGACAGGTAATCAACCATCTCAGCAAAAATAACCTTCTTAGTGACACGTAATATGGTTTCCGTTCTGCTAGATCTACAGCAGATGTGCTTACAGTTATACCTCATAGGATTAGCGAATCTCTCGATAGAGGCTACCTTTCTAGGACAATTGCCCTTGACATATCAAAGGCCTTTGATAGGGTATGCCATAAAGGTTTACTTCACAAGATCTCCAGCTACGGTATAGCTGGAAATGTCTTCTCAATTATTAAATCATTTCTCTCTGATAGGTTTATAAGAGTAGTGGTTAATGGGCAGAAATCAGACGCTCACAGTATTAATGCTGGAGCCCCTCAAGGGTCCATCCTGGGCCCAACTCTCTTCCTGATCTACATTAAAGATCTTCCAAATCACATCCTTACATCATTCGTAGACATTTATGCTGATGACACTACTATCTATGGTAGCACATCTAAGACCGTAAACGACCAAGTTCTCTCCAATTCTCTCCCCTCTGATCTTGAGCACGTGGTACAATGGGGAAAGGAGTGCCTGGTTACTTTTAATGCATATAAAACCAAGCTTTTATCTTTACATCATCAACGCTCTGATTCACATCTGGCATCAATTGAAATAAATGGCTCTCATCTTGAGGAGACCTCATGTTTTGACAAGCTTCTGGGCTTGACCTTTACTCCTGATCTGAAAAGGAACACATACATTAAATCCGTTGCCAAGGCCGCTGGAAAAATCATGGGATCCTTCTATTGATCCAGTAGATATCTCACTGCTGGTGCAATTCTCTATCTATATAAGAGCCAGGTACGTCCAAGGATGGAGTACTGTTGCCACATTTGGGCAGGAGCTGCTAGAAAGGACTTATTCTGCCTTGATAGAGTTCAAAATAGACTTTGTAGCCTTGTGGGGGATGTCCTTTTCTCTTCCCTGCAACCTCTTTCTCACAGAAGAGATGTTGCGAGTTTGTCTCTGCTTTATCGTTATTTTCATGGCAAGTACTCGACTGAGCTTCAATCTATGGTCCCCCCCTCACTTAAAATAACGATTTGTAATAAAATTTATGGAAGTTCGGCCTTAAAGTGGACAAATCAATATCAGTAACGTTTCATCTGTTGCGATTCTATATTCGATTATATTTTTTGCTTTAATGTTAATCAAATTTATATGAATCGGTAGCCAAAATCAAAACATGATTTGATGAAAGGTGGAAGAAAGAAAAGGTCCTTCGCTACATTGACCTGAAAGCCTCGACCAAAGTTTTCGAACAGGAGCGGGCGGGGGGGCATATTACTGACTTCCCTTATGGATCCCCTTGTGCAATCAGATGGCCACTGGCAAACAATGGGTGAGGCAGCAGGACTCAGCGCTGACCCACAAGCCCAAAGAGACCCAGGCTTGGCTTCAGAAAGAGTGCTTCGACTTTGTACCCTTCTCTCACTGGTCCCTCCTCCTCTGACCTGAACCCACTGGACTACTTCTTTTGGTCATACGTCGAGAACATCACCAACATGACCTCTCGCAATACCAAAGCCAGCCTAATCATCGTCATGTGGAAAAGGCATGCTCCCAGTTCTGGACCTGTATTGAGACTGTGGATGAGGCTGAAGGCGGTTACATTGAATTTATGTCAGCTCTACTACATAATCAACTTACCTGAATTGATATTTTTCAATAAAAGTTTTAAAATAAAGCTGTAGTGTTTTCCTTAGGGTGACACTTTTATTTTTCCAACATGTAAGTCTGATGCAGTCCCGTTTTGCAACCTATTCTTATCTTGTGTATTATTTTCACAACGTTTCATCCAATATAACCTCCGACCTTCTTCAAGTATATCTTGTTAGACTCAAAAATCTTTCTGTCAAACTCGGGAACCTGGATGGGATTTCAAACGAAGCCCTTTATTTAATCCATGGGAGCAGCATGCTCTTGTTCCATCAGCATGAGTGGATAGAAGTCCTATGTAATTTTCAGTTGTATTTTGACTGTCACCCGCATTGAGGATTGAACCTTCAACCTTCTGAAGAGTGTAACTTTTAGCACTGAATTTTACCAAGTACTTTATCCACTTGCGCAAGATACACCTGAAGAATGTCGGCGGTTACATCGACCGAAACGTTGTGAAAATAACATTGAAGATGAGAACAGTAGTCCGATGAATCTAAATAATATAAATCACCAATCCTCATCTCAAAAATTCAGAACCGTTCAGCATCCTGTTTAAATCGAGAAACACTGCATTTGATTTTTATAGTTTCATTTGACATGAGGCATGTTGAAACGTGTTTGGGGTTTTGAAAGCGCCACTGTCCAATCGATAATCGACCTGTTTGATTTTTCCACTTCGCCACCTTCTTCTTCTTCTTCTTCTTCTTCTTCTTCTTCTTCTCATCATCAATTCATCCATTTCTATCCACGTCTTTCCATTTCGCCACCTTCTTCTTCTTCTTCTTCTTCTTCTTCTTCTTCTTCTTCTTCTTCTCATCATCAATTCATCCATTTCTATCCACGTCTTTCCATTTCGCCACCTTCTTCTTCTTCTTTTTCTTCTTCTTCTTCTCATCATCAATTCATCCATTTCTATCCACGTCTTTCCATTTCGCCACCTTCTTCTTCTTCTTCTTCTTCTTCTTCTTCTTCTTCTTCTTCTTCTTCTTCTTCTTCTTCTTCTTCTCCTCCTCATCAATTCATCCATTTCTATCCACGTCTTTCTTTCTATCAAACGTCTTTTTTTAACCTCACAATTTTCAGTCATTAGTTTCGTATCTTTGTATTTTGCCTTTATTGCACACCCTTAAAAGGGTTAAGGTATTAATTATACTCGTGTTTTTTTGTTTGTTTGTATAAATAATAATTTATGTAAAAAAGTTTTAATTTTATTTTGGTCTGGTAAGTTACACTCACCTAACTAACCTTGATCGAGTGAATTTTTTTTCTCAGATTCTTTTCTTCTTAAATTGCACAGACCAAGATTTTGGCGCAATGCATATTTTTGCACCAGATAAAGATAGATCCTGGAAAGTAATAATTAGTGATGAAACTGATATGTTTTGTATAACACTAAGCAAGCGTTCAACAACCACCTGTTTTAGTTGGTGTCGGTTTATAAATATGAGCTATCTGCTCATATGCAAATTATACTTAATTTGCATATCACTACATCTCCCTATAATGGAGGGGCTTTATGACACAAGTACTTCTTGTTCTTCTTCTTGTGCCCTCCTGAACATCTTCCTTTATCTCTTTCCTTTTCCTTAGAGATCTGGATCTATCACGTTTTTCCCTATAATTGCAGTGTTCTTCCTGCAGATTCTGATCTTCCTCTTCCGCCTTGTCCAATTCTACTTCTTCCTCTTCTACCTCGTCTCTCTCTACTTTTTCCTCCGCAATCTCATTCTGCAGTAACTCTTCTGTTACATCAATAATGGCCAGCTCTGAAAGCACTTCCTCATCCGATTGTTCTCCTTGGGATCTTATTTGGTCAGCATGAGCTAGGACACTGTTCCCATTTTCTTTATTTAATATTGCAGTATTATGTCCTTTCTGCATAATAAATTCTGCTGTCTTGGCTTCCGTATTTCTATTTCTTTTGTACCACATCTTTTGATTTGTGGCACATGACATAGTCAAAGGGGATCTTAATTGTCTGCCCATTAAGGCAGATGAACTTTCTGGCCTGTTCTATAACTTAGTAATAATCTTGGTAGGAATGCATTGATTTTCTCCTTCTGTTGCACGCATGCTTTTATGCCCTTCTTTACCGTCTGGACCATCCTTTCTGCTATTCCGTTACTTTGAGGGTGGTATGGAGGGGTCTTGTAAAGTCTGCATCTTATTTTTCTTAACCATTCATGCAAATCAGCATCCGCAAATATTTATCCGTCACCAATGTTCTCGGTATCCCATTTCTCAAAAATATTACTCTTAATATTTGTTTTATGGTGGTACTTTTTTTTTATCAAGTACTCTCATCACTTTAGGCTAACCTGAATAGGCGTCTACTAATATTAATAATAGTCCTATCTCATTGACATAGCTATGATCCATGTGTACTCTGCTCCACGATTCTGCTTCTCGTGTATTTTCGTTTGCTTGAAATTCCTAGGTTCTGTGCATTTTGTGCATCTTTTTATGTAGTCTTCTACATCTCTTGAGTACCCCGACCACCATGCTTCCAATTTTAATCTTCTTTGCATAGTTGCCACTCCGCATGTACGTCATCATGTACACTTTTTTATAACCTATCTCCTCTGTGTTTCTGGGGGAACTACCAAGTCTCCATTACATATAACCCCGTTTTCTACAGTCAGTTTGTCTTATTTTTTTAATGGTCTTTCAGCCATTGAACAATTTCCCCAGCGATTCTCATTTATCCTCAACATTATTCTCTTCAACACTGGATCATTTGTAGTTTCAGTAGATATTTTATCTACAGATATTACATCGGTTTCTACAAGGTTCAGGAATGGGTCTTCAAATTCCTCGTTGCTTTTGTCCTTATCCTCTCTATAAAACCTCAATTCAGATAAGGCATCAACGTGCAGTATCATATTCCCTTTAACATACTCAATGTCAAAGTTGAACACCATGAGTCTAATTGCCCAAAGTAATATTTTGGACGTTGTAATTTTGGTAGTTTTTTTCTTTGGTTGAAAATAAATTCCAGTGGTCTGTGATCACTTTTCAACAAGAATTTTTTTCCCATCAAGAACTGTCTTGCTTTATCTGTTGTCCACACTATGGCTAGTACCTCCCTTTCTATATTAGAATAATTGTGTTCAGTCGTTGTTAATCTCCTCAATAAGTACATTACGGGATGACCATCTTGTGACAAAATACCTGATGTGGAATGCTCACTAACGTTTGTTGTTAGAGTTATGTCCTTCTTAGGGTTAAAAATTTATACTATTGGCTTTTTCGCCAGAATTTGTTTTAGGTTTTCAAAGACTTTCTGTTCTAACCAAATGAATTCCACACTTTTTTTCTTAACTTCACAGCTAGTTCTGTCAACTCATTATATTTTGGTACATATTTTCTATAAAAATTTACCAAATACAAGAAGGACGTCAACTCTTTGATGTATTTTTTTTTTTTTTTGGTGTAGCCACTTTTAGAATTTTCTCTATTAGCGCTTCATCCGGAGAGATTCCTTCCTTTGATATTGAATAACTCAAAAATGATATTTCATTACTATTTATTACACACTTTTTTGTATTTACTGTCATGCCAGCGTCTCTTAGCCGGTTCAGTATATTTTCAATTTTTTTTTTCTTTAAATCATCTTCATTAAAATCTCCAACACAAAAATCGTCTTAACAAATGGTATTTTCAACATTTCCTATTATTTTTCAATAGCTTTTTGAAAAATTGCATTTGCGGTTTTTATGCCATACGGCATCCTTTTCCACCTTAACAGGCCTATAGGTGTGTTTATGGTCATCACTTCTTTAAAATTTTCATCGATGGGTATTTGGTGGTAAGCTGATTTTAGGTTTATCTTCGAAAATACTTTTATTCCGGCAAGTTTATGTAAAGCTACTTCCACATTCGGAATAGGGTACGAGTCGGCGTAAACTTTATGGTTCACCCCTATTTTTTAATCTCCACAAATTTTCAAGTCACCGTCTTTTTTTTTTAGTACCACAATGGGTGATGTCTATTTACTTCCTCCTGAAGAGGCAGGTTCTAATAAGTCTTCCTTTATTCATTTTCACAACTTAGCTACTACTAGCGGTAATAAATGCACTGGTACTTTTCTTGCTTCTGTGAGAAAATAAAAATAAAAATAAAAATAAAGAAAGGAGATTGCTTACTTGGTGGCGCCGGCCTCGAGGGCGGAATTCTAATCTGAGTGGTTGAGAGAACGAGTCTCTTATAGACTTGGAGGAGTAGGGGGAGGCACTATTCTTCTGTTATAAAAGAATTGTGTCTCTGACTAGCACCAGTTCTGTTAACGACTTACTGGTGAACGGTTGGCACAAATTAGTTACTCGCTGCTCGCCGTACTACAAAACTTGTTACTCGACCCAGTAGGGGGGGTCGCATAGGGCATCCTTTGCAACCCCTCGGAGCTTACGCTATCACCGGGTAATCTACGTTACCCTCTAAATAGTTTTTTTTCCACATCTTGCAAAGGTTTTGCTGCTTACTCTTTCGTCGGTTAACTACTGTCATGAACGTCACGAAAGAGCAGCTCCTACGCAGAAGGGAGTCATTGACTCAGAAGATTCAGGGACGACTGAAGATGTGTCGTGATGAAGTTAGGCCATCGGCGTACTCATTCTTAAGGACGGAGATTCGACAATTCATTGTCGAGTTAGAGACTTGTATCACACAGCTGGAGTTAGGCTCCTTTGATGAGAGTACACCTGCCGAGATTGAGGGTGCTTGGCTGCCTCAACTAAAGGATTATTATGAAGACTTGGGCGATTTGGATCAAGCATACCGACAGCCAGAGCCCAGCCCTTACTCGGAATCTGCCTTTGAGTTTTCAAGGGCTTCTGCAACTACCGGGAGAGGTTCTTCCTTCATTGTTAAACCCCCACGTATACAGATCACAGGGCCTACATTTAGCGGACAGGAAATGGAGTCCGACCGCATGAGTTTCAGAAACTTCTTGACTAGGTTTGAGAACTGCGTGATCGGCATGGCCAATGATGCCGAGAGGTTGAACTTCTTGAAGTGTTCACTCTCAGACAGAGCCTTGAGGCTGGTAAATCACCTGAGTTGCACTGACACCAATTACCAGCAAGCCATGGCTATACTGAAGAGGGAGTATCTGGACCTGGATGAAATCATTGACCAAATATTCCAGGATATTCTTGACTATGTACCAAAGAAAGGTGGAGCCCTTTTTGAGCTGGGGGACTTCGTTACCAGGACGGCATCGCTGTTGGAAGAGCTGGGGAATTCCTTTTCGTGTGACTTTTCTGTGGACGATTCTGGCGGAGCCAGACTGATGGCTAAAATTCTGTTTAGGAAATTTCCTCTCGAACTGAAAGGCGAGATAATAGCGCTAACAAATAGACGGGTGCCACCTTTGTCCTCCATATTGAGGCTAACTGGAGAAGCAATAAAGAGATTGCAGATTAAGGGCGGTGTCTCCACTGCATTTACATCAACAGTAAGACAGAATACGTTTCAAAAGTTTGGTAGGGGGAATGCTATTACTCCTTCTTTTCATGTGGATGTGAACAATGCAACTTCAACCGGGTATTCCCGCACGTTGCCACCCATTCTCTCAGTTACATTCTCTTGTGGACCAAAGACAGTGTCAGTGAATTGCCTACTGGACACGGGTAGCGGGCGGACATATCTGGCGGCAGATGTACTGAGAACTTTGTGCCCAATCGAAACCCTTGGTGTCAATTGTCAGCTGAGATTGTCTACCTTTCTAGGTGAGTGTCAGCGTGGGTTCACAGAGGTAGTCCTGGGAGTTGACTTGGGTTCTGGAAGGACTGTGACATCTCCTGTCTTGGTAGCCGATGGTATGGACTTGTCGGTTCGAGTGGCCAACCTGGAATCTCTATTGCGTGTTATTCAGGATGCAAAATATGCTTTGGCCGGCCAGTTTGAGACCGGAAAGGATTTAATACCGATCAAGGGAATAATTGGGTTAGACCTGATTGAACACCTGGACTCATTAAAGCTGATCCCGTGTTTGAATGGATGGGCCTTTGCAACCCCGCCTGGATTGGTCCCGTTTGGAGCAGTGGACTCTTTTTTCTTGGAAGATAAGCCCCTCTCTGAGGTTACTCACCTCTCGTTTAATTCGGTAATGGAACATACCCCCCAGGTCGATTCATCACATTTATGTTTTGTCCTTGAAACACAATCAACATACCTGGATCCCATGGTGGAGTGCTTTCCTGACAGTATGGTACAAAGAGGACTAGAACAAATGTTTACGTTGGAATCTCTGGGGCTTCCCAGTCAGGAGGACTTTTCTGATTACGATAAAGTTCAGATGAAGCGATTTGAGGAAACGGTAGAGCTTCGGGATGGAAGCTATTATGTGGAGCTCCCCTGGCATCACGATAGATTAGCCAGAGTCCCCTCTAATCATGCAACTTCCTTGCATGTTTTAGACCGGGTAGCAGCAAACTTGACTAAAAGAAAAATATATGATGAATATTTGGAGGTGTTTCGTCAGCAACAGGAGGATGGTATAATTGAAGAGATTTTTGTCTCCCCTCAGGAGTTCGACAAATATGTGTGGATACCACATAGACCAGTTTTCAAGTCGGACCCTACGGCAACTACCAGGATAAGACCAGTGTTCAACTGTAGTTTGAAGACAGGAGATGGATTATCGCTGAACGAAGCAGCATATTCTGGCGTTAACTTAACAGGGGACATCTTAAAGTTGTTGCTGGCCTTTAGAGCCAACAATTATGTGCTACTAGCAGACATTCGCCAAGCCTTCCTAATGATTCGGCTTAAGCTGGAGGCGGATAGGAACCGGTTTTGCTTTTTTCTTAAACAAGGAAATTGTTTGCGCTGCTTCCGCTATACCACCTTGATATTCGGGTTTACTTCCAGCCCATTTGTGTTGGGGTGCATCTTAAAATTGCATGCGGCAAAATACCCTCAAGATGCTTGCCGCAGAATGATGGAGGACCGGTTTTATGTGGATAACCTTGTGGCATCCGTGGCAGACGCGAGTGAGCTTACTACATTGTATTCCCTTGTTAGAGAGCGTTTGCTGGAAGGGGGCTTTATTATCCAGTCATGCAACTCAAACAGTCAGGCGCTCCGCAATAGGATGAAGGAGGATGGTACTCTAAGTATCCATGAAGAGGAGTGGGAGAGAGTACTGGGCTACCGATACTCCCCACATTCGGAGGAGTTGTATGTCGCTCCGGTAAAGTGCAATCCTGACGTGACAACTAAGAGAGGTGTTCTTTCAGAGTCAGCTAAGGTCTTCGATCCGTTGTCCCTATGTCTCCCGGTTACTATCCGCAGTAGAGTGCTAATCAGGTCCATGTGGAAGAATGGTGAAGGTTGGGATGATCCACTCCAGCCAGCGATCTTGAGCGATTGGAGAGAGCTAGCCAGGGACCTTTCAGGGTTGAGTGATTTCCGTTTTTTGCGCAAGGCGCTTATGGCAGGGCTGCCTGGAGATATGTACCTGTTTTGCGACGCGTCCAAGGAAGCATATGGGTTTGCCGTGTATATCGTACAAAATGGTCGGTCATCCTTATTATTTGCGAAAGCTAAGGTGGCACCTATGAAGGACAAGACTTTGCCTGTGTTGGAACTAATGGCCGTTTTCCTCGCCTTCAAGTGTCTCCCCACAATCCTGGACAATTGTGAAGGATTTGTTCCCGAGAATTTGTGTATAGCCACGGATGCACAGGTGGTCTTGTCCTGGATTTTATCTCAAAACATGGCTAGCAAAAATGTTTTTGCAAAAAATAGACTTAAAGACATTCTGCAGATGGAGTCTCGCTATGGCTTGAAGACTCTCTTCAGATATGTTGATAGTACACTCAACCCGGCGGATTTGTTAAAAAGAGGATTAACATTGAGAAAGTTCCAATCCAAGATGGAATTTTGGTGTTCAGGCCCTTCCTGGCTATGCGAAGGAATATCTCAATGGCCAGGACAGGATATGCCCTGTTTGAGTGAGATATGCCAGCGAATGACCCGCAGTTCAGCAAATTGTTCTTTGATCCATGATCAAGAGTACACTTCGGCCATACCTTTTCAGAGGTTTTCCTCATTCTCTGGTTTACTGACTGTTACTGCCTTGGTGTTTAAGTTCCTAACCATCCGATTTAATCGACAATGGGACTACAACTCTAAGGCAGCGATCTACCTTATGAAGACAGTACAACGGCAAGAATTTCCTGCTTGATTGATATCTGGACTGATCGACTACTGCTATATTGTACTAACAGTTGTTTTTTGATTAAGTATTTTGGTGGTCTGTCATTTTTATGTAACTTTTTCTTTTTCTTTTCTCTCTTCTACCTTTTGTTTTTTTTCTTCTCGTTTTTGTCGGGAGTGTGTGAGAAAATAAAAATAAAAATAAAAATAAAAAAAGGAGATTGCTTACTTGGTGGCGCCGGCCTCGAGGGCGGAATTCTAATCTGAGTGGTTGAGAGAACGAGTCTCTTATAGACTTGGAGGAGTAGGGGGAGGCACTATTCTTCTGTTATAAAAGAATTGTGTCTCTGACTAGCACCAGTTCTGTTAACGACTTACTGGTGAATGGTTGGCACAAATTAGTTACTCGCTGCTCGCCGTACTACAAAACTTGTTACTCAACCCAGTAGGGGGGGTCGCATAGGGCATCCTTTGCAACCCCTCGGAGCTTACGCTATCACCGGGTAATCTACTTTACCCTCTAAATAGTTTTTTTTCCACACTTCATAGGAGGGGGCATTTTCTTTTAATTTCAGGCTAGCTTCATAATTTTCTAATTTTCCTGTTTTTCCCATTTCTATCTCATTAATCCACTTCGTTGAATTTATTTTTAATACATCATTCCCCAATAATCCATGCGTTTTTCGGCAATTTGGAACTTATAACGGGTACTACTTCATATTTTTCTTTTAGTTCTATTGAACCTTCAAAGTAACCCATAATTGCTACAATCGAGCCATCAAACTGACATAATTGTATGTTGCTTTTTTTAAAAACGGCTTTCCCATTTTCCCCCACAAATTTCTGGGTATCATAGTGAATTCACTGCCGGTATCTATTTCCATTTCAACAACACAATTCTTCTTCTGTTGTCTGTTCTTCTGTTCCTAGTTTTCAAATTCACAGTATTTACTCGCACTTCTTAACCGGTGTAAATATTTTACTATCGGTTCATCCACTTCCTGCTTCATTGCCATAAACTTGGTCCTTTCTGCAATCACCAGTCTTTTCTTTGGCCTCATGTTTCCCTTGATAACCTGACTTATTTCTTCTAAAGTCATTTCTTCTAGTTCTCGAGGGTAAACCATTGTAGCAACCTTCATAATTGCTTCATAACCAGCGTTAGCCATAAACAAGTCGGTGATTTCATTCTCCCCACCGTGTTTTTTGTTGTCTTTAAACTTTTTGCATCTCGCATTAGCAGTGAAGCAACACATCCACGTATCTATGTATTCCAGGTCTTCAAAGACCAGAGAGTATTCTATCGTCGACGCCATTGATATGTCGTGTATAACGCTAAGCAAGCGTTCAACAACCACCTTTTTTAGTTGGTGTCGGTTTATAAATATGAGCTATCTGCTCATATGTAAATTATACTTAATTTGCCTATCACTACAGAGACAATGCCAATATTTTCTCGCTTCCAATACAATGATCGATTCTAAT
>NW_027633681.1:0-34810 GCF_053919585.1 Euprymna scolopes | reverse complement strand
AAATGCATAACTCTGCGTACTTCCTATGTAGAGAAAGATCAATAACTGTGTCAAGTTTCGTTGCTCTACTCCTATGAGAAGTAGGTTAGCGGCATTACTTATTGCACGGCCCTTGTTCTCATACGAGTGAGATTACATCATTCGCATGTTATTTTATTGCTGCGTTTAGCAGCAATAACACTATGTGAATAATGTAATTAATTATGTTATTTTGAATGTTTAATACAATTATGTATGCATATATATAAATACACACATGTATTTATAAATATACATGCATATTTATTTGCGTTTTGCTTGCGGTGTTTAATCTTCTCGGATTACTGCAGGTTTAAGAGAAAGTTTCCAGCCAAATCTTAAACCGCAAATGTCGCCATAGGTACTTTGGCTTAAGCCGGTATTTTCATGTAAATAATAAAATATAAACTTACGCAATGTTCGATTAGATTTATAAGGATTAGCATGTATGAGATTTGCTGACTTCTCCAAAATTTCTGCGTTATTTTACGGTGCCATCTATCTTCAGAATCGTGGATACATACCCACTATTGTGTTTTATTCCAAACAAAAAGCATGAGGACAATTGAAAAAATACGTACTGTACGAATCTTTTTATAGTTAACTACTGACAAGATTCAACATTTAGACAAAGTTTTGAAATTTCAATGTATTTTCCGCATTATAGGATTCCAATAATTAACATATTATATATTGTTTAACATTAACACAAATTGTTTAAAAATAACTGGATCACAAGGCTACGTATTGTTAGAACGAACAAAATGCGATATTTTTATACCTAATCAGATGTTGTGCTCCGTAAAACTGTTTTCAAATTTGATCGTTAATATATATCATGTCCGTATATAGTTGGCATTATTGATATAATCTGATTGGAAGTTATATTTTTATTGCTGTTTCACTCCAAACGGGACACAGTGATGCTTAAATGTAGGGAGCTACTATTTGGGGCATATCTGGTTTAAATTTACAATGCTCATTTTTTTTAACACTGTTCGCAATTTTCATCGTTATTATACAAACATCTCGGACTAATGTGCTTTGCCTAATTTATATATTCTCATTTGACACTTTATTTATTTTATTGCTTTTTAAACTTTATACAAGACACAACACCGCTTGGATACTTGGGCTAAAATTTGGGAAATCCTCTGCAAGAAACCTTTTAAAGTGGAGCCGGTGAAGGTCATGGTCAAAAAATGTTTGTCCCCACAATGAAGTAACAAGAATTCTTTCGCTGAAAAGGAAAACAATGCGAGCCGGACCTTTCCAGTCTTATTTTTATCAAGTACTAAAGTCTAACGACCATATTACAAGTATCCTTTAGGCGTAAGTCACTTTCTAACACGGTAGGGAGACCCTATCTCTTTTGAAGTACCATTATGAATGCTTTAAATGTAATGTTCTAATTCATGCTCCCCGTAAATGTTCAGCTGAAGAGTTTCAGAAAATAACGTATTGTGTAGTATAGAATTAGCCATAATAATCAGCGGTTTATTGGTCTAGTAATTATTTCATAATAATCAGCGGTTTATTGGTCTAGTAATTATTTCATAATAATCAGCGGTTTATTGGTCTAGTAATTATTTCATAATAATCAGCGGTTTATTGGTCTAGTAATTATTTCATAATAATCAGCGGTTTATTGGTCTAGTAATTATTTCATAATAATCAGCGGTTTATTGGTCTAGTAATTATCACATAATAATCAGCGGTTTATTGGTCTAGTAATTATCACATAATAATCAGCGGTTTATTGGTCTAGTAATTATCCCATAATAATCAGCGGTTTATTGGTCTAGTAATTATTACAGAAAAATAGCTTAGTCTTGAGAATATTGAATGTTACCATATGTTTATTTCCCCATTTTACGGTGTCTTTATTTACATTTCCACCAAATTACGATTTTATTATCACTATCCAGTGCATCCTATATGCATTCAGAGATTACAATCAGGATATGTGCAGTAGAACGAGCTTGCCCACCTCCATACTTTTGGTGCGAAAGAACTTATTATAAAGTAGGTGGTAGACTAGATGTTAATATATTAAGGACTCAAATATTTAGTCGGAAAGATGAAAGAGTCTGATTAGGCGATAATTTAGTTGGTCAGTTGTTTCGCTCATATACTTTTAAACTGGTACGGGAGAGTCAGTTTTCTTCCAGTCAACAAAGCAAGATTCGATAGAGCATTATTTGAAGAGGTTGGTGAGAACTAGAGAAACCTCATCAACGCAATAATTAGATCCACATGCTTTTGAAGTGTTTGCGTTGTTTTTTATGTCACGAACACGAAAAAGAGGTTCTGTTTCTATTCTCAAATGAAAATCTGGGAGGAACTTGTTTGCTAGTTACAAAGGACAGTTAATACAAGCTGCCCAGCAAGCATGCTAGCATAATCATTTGCCGGCCAAATAACCTCAATGCTGGTAGATAGTAAGGGAATTGTAGATTTTTATTTTTTTTTATAACACCGTTTCTAGAAATCACGAGTTCTTAGTGTTTGCGCCACAATGCGTTCTCTAGAGGTTTCGATATATTTTGGGCAATTTTCCTCCTAAGATTATTTCTAGATTCTTTTGTGAACTTTTTGTATATTTGTATTGGACGTATGTATTTTGTCTTTGAGCAATGACCATATGCGACGGTAGAAGTAAGTCATTGAAAAGTCTGAAGTTTTCTATAGAACTGTCGTGTGAGAACATGCGCTTCAATTTCGGCTTTGAAATATTAAGTGATCGCATTTGCGCATTCTCCGTGGAAAATATATTTCCTCGAACACATGTCTGATATGATTCTTTTTCAATCGGCACTTTTTTATGAGCTTTTCGTTTTAAGCAATGGGTCTTCAATTTGGGGTCAAGAGTTTATGATGTAGCATATCATTACGACACCGTTGTCAGCATTTCCGAAATAGTGGCTAGAAATGCCGATAAGTTAGACTTACTATCGACTAAATATTGTTGATTTAATTTTATTTTTCACTTTTCGCAACTTTTTCTGCAAAAATCGTATATTTTTCCGTCATTAAAAAATATATATTATTTTCTGGATAGGATTAAGCTTTTCAGTTCTATTTCAAAAGTACTATTAACCTTTCGTACAACAATCTTAACTTTTTTTTCCATTTTCACTTCTAACAATGGACAGTGTCACCTTTGGATATGGGGCTGCTTACGGAGCCATCATTTGCAAGAGGATTGAGCAGTGAGATGTATGTTCACACTACAATTGTACTTCTGTATGTACAGTTGGGAAGACAGGAACTCCGAAAAGAGTTCCAAAGTCTAGCAGTTCTGGAGAAGAAACTATTAGAGTAGAAGGCTTTCATACATGTAGGGATATTTACTATGTAAAGGTGTGATTTTGCTGATATAATCCATGTCGAAAAACTAAACCAATCAATATACATAGACACCTGTTTAACTTCAACAGAGCCAAGTCAGTTGATACCAATATTTAGAGGATTGGTACTTCTATTTCAGAGTTGCAACTGAAATGCGAATGACAAAGCGCGCTCCAAATAAATAAAACCGAGGTATAACAAAAGACGGATGGAAAAACAGGATGGAAAATTGTGTCAGAAGATAAACACAAAATTGCACACTTGACAACGCTATTACGCTCGTCCTCGTGGTTCTATATTGTCTTTAGTTTTTGAGATAAAATTGAACGCTTTGTTTCTTAGATGATCATGGAATGTTTTCTTTTGAAATAGGAAAAATTATTTATACTGAACTACATAATTTACTACAGCATTAAAAGATACAGCATTGAAAACGTTTAGAAGAAATGAGAAGCCACGGGTTTATCTCGTATTAGTATCGCGAGCAGGTGTTTTTCGATCAGCATATCATTCACATCAATTTTTATAAGAAAATACTGAATTTTTATTTAATCAAACCTGAAAATATAAGATTATCTGATATATATATATATATATATATATATATATATATATATATATATATATATATATATATATATATATATATATATATACAGTGATGATCATATTTATTGGCACGGTAAAATAAAAGTTAAATTTTGTCTAATAAATTCTAAAAAAGGGATTAAATTAAAGAAAATAACAAAGTATATTATGTATTTTTAACTGGCCTTTCCGATGCAGCAATCGGATTTAAAAAAAAATAAATAACAAAGGAACAACAAATATAATTGCAAAAACCCTTGTTCAAAATTATTGGCACGGCTTTGTTTTTCTTTTAGTAGCAGTATAATATCAATCAATTTCAGGTTTACGTGCTTTCTGAACTTTTTTATAGCCATATTATGCTTGTTTAACGCTAATTCAGTGAATAATTTTTTTCAGATAATTTTTAGTTAGCGATTTATTTAAACTATTATAAGTGACTAAATTATAATTTTCAATCGCCATGGTTAAAACTAAGGAACACAGCGAAGACGTCAGGAAGCTTGTTGTAGCATGCCATACCAATGGGGAGGGCTATGATAAGATTTCAAAGAAGCTAAACCTTCCCAAATCCACTGTTAGAGCCATAATAAACAAGTTCAAATCGCAAGGCCACGTTATGAGTTTAGAGGGTAGAGGGAGAAAAAGGATTCTTTCCCCAAAAGATGAACGGAAAATTGTTCGACAAGTAAAACAAAACCCAAGGATCTCTGTTGGGGAGATTGTTGATGAACAGAGCACCTCTGGAGTGAATGTATCTCGACATACAGTTGGTAGAGTTTTGAAGAGAGCTGGTTTAAAAGCATGTCGTCCGAGAAAGACTCCCTTATTGAAGCCTATGCACCTGAAAGCAAGGCTAGCCTTTGCAAAACGTCATATTGATACAGATGTTGCATTCTGGAAACGTGTTCTATGGACTGACGAAACGAAAATAGAGTTATTTGGCCATAATAAAGTGTCTTATATTTACAGAAAATCTGGCGAAGCTTTCCTGCCTAAGAACACCATACCCACAGTGAAGCACGGTGGAGGCAGTTTGATGTTTTGGGGATCCTTTGCTGCCTCTGGACCAGGGCGAATTGTTAAGGTCACAGGTAGCATAAAAAAGGAAGATTATGTTAAAATATTGGATGAACACCTGAAAAACTCTGCTAAAGAGCTCTCACTTGGTCGTCGTTGGTGGTTCATGCAAGATAATGACCCAAAGCATTCGGCTAAACTGACTAAGAAATGGCTTGAGGACAATCATATTAATGTTTTGGAGTGGCCATCACAAAGCCCAGACCTTAATCCAATTGAAAATTTATGGAGAACATTAAAATTGAGGGTAATGCAAAGGAAGCCTAAGACTCTTATTCAATTGGAGGATTATTGTCAGGAAGAGTAGGCTAAAATTACTACTGAAGAGTGCAACAACTTGGTTGTAAACTATGAAAAGCGACTGAGGAAGGTAATCAAGGCCAAAGGCTATACAATTGATTATTAAATAAATCGTGCCAATAATTTTTAACAAGGGTTTTTCGCAATTATGTTTGTTGTTCTTTTGTTATTTATTTTTTCTAAAATCCGATTGCTGCATCGGAAAGGCCAGTTAAAAATACATAATATACTTTGTTATTTTCTTTAATTTAATCCCTTTTTTAGAATTTATTAGACAAAATTTAACTTTTATTTTACCGTGCCAATAAATATGATCATCACTGTATATATATACAGTAAGATAATGTTATGCATATGAATATATGCGTATATATATATATGCGTGTATGCATATATATGCGTATATATACATATATATGTATATATATATATATATATTCATCGGACTACTGTTCTCATTTTGAATGTGATTTTCACAACGTTCCGGTTGATATAACCTCTTACAACGTTTCTCTCGATATAACTTCCGACATTCTTCAGGTGTATCATTTCAAACGCGGAATGTTTCAGTGGAACTCGGGAATTTTGACAGAATTTCTGGATGAATCCTTTATTTATTTCACGAGGGTGGCTGGATAAAGGTCCTAAGTAATTAACAATTGTGTTTTTTGGTCGCCCACAATGAGGATTGAACCTCTTACATGAAAGAGAATATCACTTTTTACAATTGATTTTTTGACGTACTTTTACTAATGCGACACGGGTCGTCACAGCCGTTTTTTTTTTGCAACCTATCTACTATCTACAGCGACATACGTTTTCTATCAAATCAGAAACTGACGCAATAGTCAACGAACGAGATAAATGATGCTCACTCCCGATTCAATTCATGACAAATGTGTTATGGAATCATCGGGCGACGCCGGGTAAAAAGCATTTATCAGTTATCTGTTTAGCTGAGTAAACAACATAGATTGAATCGTTGGAAACGATTGCTAAGCGAAATGCAGAGGTAGAAATGGTCACCAGTCATGCTGTGATGTAATCAAACTCTGTGACTGATCAAGTTGCAATGGAAGGTATGCAGACGGCAAGAAACTGACCAACAAACTACACCTGGAGGTGCTGAAGAGTGCAATGGTCCATTGGTACATTGCCAATCTTTTTGAATATTAAGTATAATTTAAAATCATTTTAACTTACACAGCATGTATCCTACAAGCTATCATTCTAAAACCAGAAGACCGATTTACTTTCAATTATTCGTTTTTACTGATTTTAAAGAATTATGTCATACTGTTAGATAGTAAAACGGTTGACAGTTGAAATATTTATTGAATGTCAAAATCATTATGTTTACATACATGATTATGTTTGCATACATGATTATGTTTACGTAAATAATTTTGTTTACATAAAGGATTTTGTTTGCATAAATGATTATGTTTACATACATGATTATATTTACATAAAGGATTTTGTTTACATAAATAATTTTGTTTCCATAAATAGTTATGTTTACATAAATGATTATGCTTACATAAATGATTATGTTTACATAAATGATCATGTTTACAAAAATTATTATGTTTGCATAAATGATTTTGTTTATATAAAGGATTTTGTTTACATAACTGATTATGTTTACATAAATGATTATGTTTGCATAAATGATTATGTTTACATAAATGATTATGTTTGCATAAATGATTATGTTTACACAAATTATTATGTTTGCATAAATGATTTTGTTTATATAAATGATTATGTTTACATAAATGATTATGTTTGCATAAATGATTATGTTTACAAAAATTATTATGTTTGCATAAATGATTGTGTTTATATAAAGGATTTTGTTTACATAACTGATTATGTTTACATACAAGATTATGTTTACATAAATGATTTTGTTTGCATAAATGATTATGTTTACAAAACTGATTATGTTTACATACATGAGTATGTTAAAATAAATGATTTTGTTTACATAAATGATTACGGTTACATACATGATTATGTTTGCATAAATGATTATGTTTACACAAATTATTATGTTTGCATAAATGATTTTGTTTACGTAAATGGTTATGATTAAACAAATTATTTTGTTTACATACATGATTATGTTTACATAAATTATTTTGTTTACATACATGATTATGTTTGCATAAATACTTATGTTTACATAACTGATTATGTTTACATAAATGATTATGTTTACATAAATGATTATATTTACGTAAATGAGTATGTTAACATAAATGATTATGTTTGCATAAATGATTATGTTTACATACATGATTATGTTTACATACATGATTATGTTTGCATGAATGATTTTGTTTACATAACTGATTATGTTTACATAAATGACTATGTTTACGTAAATGATTATGTTTACATACATTATTATGTTTACAAAAATTATTATGTTTGCATAAATGATTATGTTTACATAAATGATTACGTTTACAAAAATTATTATGTTTGCATAAATGGTTTTGTTTACGTAAAGGATTATGTTTACATAAATGATTTTGTTTACATACATGATTATGTTTACATAAAATATAATGTTTACAAACATTATAATGTTTGCATAAATGATTATGTTTACGTAAATGATTATGTTGGCATAAATGATTATGTTTACAAAAATTAGTATGTTTTCATGAATGATTTTGTTTACATCAATGAGTATGTTTACGTAAATGGTTATGTTTACATGAATGATTATATATGGTTAACGTAAATGATTATGTTTGAATAAATGATGGGATTTACATAAATTATTATTTTTACATAAATTTGTATGTTTACAAAAATTAGTATGATTGCATAAATGATTATGAGTACGTAAATGATTATATTTACATAACTGATTTTGTTTACAAAAATGATTATGTTTGCATAAATGATTTTTTTTACATAAATGATAATTTTTACGTAAATGATTATGTTTGCATAAATGATTATGTTTACAGAAATTATTATGTTTGCATACATGATTAATTTTGTATGAAATATAAGGTTTACATAAATAATAATGCTAAACAAATGCTTATGTTTACATGAATGATTATGTTTACATAAAATGATTATGTTTACATAAATGATTATGTTTGCATAAATGATTTTGTTTGAATAACTGGTTATGTATACATAAACGGTTATGTTTACATGGATGATATTGTTTACATAAATGATTATGTTTGCATAAATGATAATTTTAACATAAATTATTATGCTTACGTATATGATTATGTTTGCATAAATGATTATGTTTACATACATGCTTATGTTTACATATATGATTATGTTTACATAAATAATAAAGTTTAAATTAATGATTTTGTTTATATAAATCATTATGTTTACTTACATGATCATGTTTACAAAAATGATTTTGTTTACATAAATAATTATGTTTACATAAATGATTATGTTTACATAAATGCTCTTGTTTACATACATGATCATGTTCTCATAAATGAGTATGTTTACATATATGATTATGTTTACATAAATGATATTGTTTACATACATGATTATGGTTACATAAATGATTGTGTTTACAAAATTATTATGTTTTCATAAATGATTTTGTTTACGTAAATTATTATGTTTAAATAAATTATTTTGTTTACATACATGATTATGTTTACATACATGATTATGTTTACATACATGATTTTGTTTACATACATGAATAAGTTTACATAAATGATTATGTTTACATAAATGATTATGTTTAAATAAATTATTTTGTTTACATACATGATTTTGTTTACATACATGATTATGTTTACATAAATGATTAAGTTTGCATAAATGATTTTGTTTACATAAATGAATATGTTTACATAAATGATTATGTTTACATAAATAATTATGTTTACGTAAATGATTATGTTTAAATAAATGAGTATGTTTACGTAAATGATTATGGTTGCATAAATGATTATGTTTACAAAAATTAGTATTTTTTAATAAATAATTATTTTTACGTAAATGATTATGTTTACATAAATGATTATATTTACAAAAATGATTTTGTTTGCATAAATGATTTTGTTTACATAAATGATTATTTTACGTAAATGATTATGTTTGCATAAATTATTATGTTTACAGAAATGATTATGTTTACATAAATGGGTATGTTTACAGAAATTAGTTGGTTTGCATAAATGATTATATTTACGTAAATGATTATATTAACGTAAATGATTGTTTTTACATAAAAGATTCTGTTTACAAAAATTATTTTGTTTTCATAAATGATTTTGTTTACATACATGATTATGGTTACATAATTGTTTATGTTAACATAAATGATTGTGTTTACATAAATGATTATTTTTACTTAAATGATTATGTTTACATAAATAATTATGTTTACAAAAATTAGTATGTTTGCATAAATGATGTTGTTTACATAAATGATTATGTTTACGTAAAGGATTATGTTTACATACATGAGTATGTTTACATAAATCATTATGTTTGCATAAATTATTATGTTTACAAAAAATATTATATTTGCATAAATGATTATGTTTACGTAAATGATTATGTTTACATAAATGATTATGTTTACAAAAATTAGTATGTTTACATAAATGATGATGTTTACATAAATGATTATGTTTACAAAAATTAGTATGTTTGCATAAATGATTATTTTTACGTAAATGATTTTGTTTACCTAAATGATTATGTTTACATAAATGATTTTGTTTACAAAAATAAGTATGTTTGCATAAATGATTGTTTTTCGTTAATGATTATGTTTACATAAATGATCATGTTTATAAAAATGATTATGTGTGCGTAAATGATTTTGTTTACAAAAATAATTATGTTTACGTAAAGTATTATGTTTGCATAAATGATTATGTTTACATAAATGATTATGTTTACATAAATTATTATGTTTACTAAAATGATTATGTTTACATAAGTGATTATGAGGGCATAAATTATTACGGTTACATAAATTATTATTTTTACATAAATGATTATTTTTACATAAATGATTATGTTTACATAAATTATTATGGTTGCATAAATGATTATTTTTACATAAATGATTATTTTACATAAATGATTATGTTTACATTAATGATTATGATTACATAAATGATTATGTTTACATACATGATTATGTTTACAAAAATTATCATGTTTACATACATTATTATGTTTTATACACGATTATGTTTACAAAAATTATTATGTTTACATAAATTATTATGTTTACGTAAATAAGGATGTTTACATAAATGATTATGTTTACATATATGAGTATGTTGACATAAATTATTATGTTTACATACATGCTTGTGTTTACATAAATGCGTGTGTTTACATAAATTTTTATGTTTACACACATGCTTGTGTTTACAGATATGATTATTTTTTCATAAATGATTATGTTTACAAAAATGATTATGTTTACATAAATGATTATGATTACATAAATTATTAATTTTACATAAATGATTATGTTTACATAAATGATTATGATTACATAAATGATTATGATTACATAAATGATTATGTTTACATAAATGATTATGTTTACATATATTATTGTGTGTTCATACATGATTATGTTTACAAAAATTGTTATGTTTACATAAATTATTATGTTTACATAAATGATTATGTTTGCATAAATGATTATGTTTACGTAAATAATGATGTTTACATAAATGATTATGTTTACATATATGATTTTGTTTACATAAATTATTGTGTTTACATAAATGATTATGTTTACATAAATTAGCTAAGTAAAAATTCAACAAAATGGCCTCTACCAGTTGCTTTCTGTAACAAGATCGCACGTTAAGAGACGTGTGTTTTTGATGATTACGTAAAGAAACTGACAAGTCAACATATCAAAATAATTACATTAATAGTTTTACTTTGGCCACGCAAGCAGGCAGACGTGCACTAAAGCTGGGAAGCTGGGAATGGAACACTCACATTCTCACTAAATTCAAACTCTTTGTGAATATTATTGAGACAGCTAGGATAAATTTATACATTTTAAATATAACGTTTTAATCTTATGTGTCACAAAAGAAGAAATGACAACGTCATATCGACAATTTATGCATCAATTAACCTGCGATAAAAAAAACATGGAAGGACAAAATTAACACGCAACATTTTGTGAAACAATTAAACTAAAAGTTTAACTAAATGATATAATGTTACAAAAATATATTTTCTATTTAAAAAAATAGTTTATTGATTGAAACAGAAATTATAACCACCTTGAAAACAAAACAATGCCCAATACACATGCTTTTCCAGATTCTGCAATTACACATCTTTTAAGCTTACATAATGACGTATTTAATATTTTGTTGTAGACTACGTGCCTTAAATAAGTTTCCAGACCTTTTGTAAAGACATTTAGAATAAAATAAACAACTACAGTAGGACTTGGAATATAGACTACTGAGGCCTGATTGCCATAGCTTGTGAATTTCACGAATGAAATCAATACACAAGGGCATTTTATAAGAATGATATGTAATAACAATTTATTTTTAACTTGGAAAAAAGCCACAAAGCATGAAATATTTCAGACTGCATTTGTTCTATCTTTCATAGATTAAGCATCAGTTTTTTTTTAGTAGCATAAGAGATTCAAGAAAAGACAAGAAGTCTATATGTGTGGATGAGAGGTGAAAGAGAAGCAGTGAAGTCAGATCACCACAGTAGATTGGTAAAACAAAGCATTTCATGGATAAAGGCCTTTGTGTGTCTATAGAGCTAATAAGTGCACAATTTGATGTCAGTGTGGAAATTGTACATAAAATTATTTGCGAGGAACTGAAAATTCGGAAAATTAGCGCGAAGTTTTTCCTAACGATGCAGTAAAAAATTCCATCTTTGTCATAGAATATTTCATAGACATCAAAACCATCCCCAAAAATTCCTATAGTCAATACCTTACTCACTGTTGCCTTTGGTTTTTCTTTAAGCCTAAGGAAACCTTAAGAGGGCGTCGTTTTGAGACAATTTGGTAAATGAAAGAGGCTGTGACGAGGGTAATTGACATGCTTACACAAAAGGGTTATCGTGTGGCTTTACAAAACTGTTGAAACTGTATAACAAGTACATTACAGCCGAAGGAGATTACTTCGAGGGGGACTACATTTTTATATATGTACTACGAATAAAAGTGTTCACGTGAATAAAAAGTCTGGAACCTTATGGAAGACAATGTCTACTAGTAAATGTTGAGCTTCAGAAAGACTAAAACCAAATATCTTTTACTAGTCAAGTCACCATTGACATTATTTATGATTATATGTCTTGTGTTTTCTGTATTGATCTGTTTATATCAACGGGACATTTTTTGGTGCGTATTAATTAATAATGTAAATAGATTCATTTTGATTAATTTCATTATTTTATAAATTTAATAATTAAAATTTTAAATTAGTATGCAAATTTGTATTCACAAATTAAATAAATAATTAAATGAGATCATAAAATAAGGCTAACAAATAAATCTACCCGTAAGCGACTCTATTATGAAATTGCACATTAATGAAATTCTACTGAAAATAATTATAATTTTAATCGCAAGACAAATCTATTAAAGAAACCGACATAATCATTAACATAGATGAATTGCTTTTTTTTAAAATTTGATCATTAACTAATGAGTATATTTATTTTTTATCGAAATTTCTTTAAACGATAACACAACGAGTGTGTAATTTCTTCATTTACAGGAATTTTATAAGAGTTAAGATCTGAAAAAAAACACATTTTAATGTTTCGACTATTTGATTCCTAATCTATACAACCATCGTTGCACAAGACAGATTGGAAGATAGTCGTAAAGATTTGCATAACACATGAATAACTGATTGGATTTTTATCGTCCTTTCTTTAACTGTAAAGCGTCGTTGATATTTCCTAATTCAGTTATAGTGGACATTTAACAGAAACTGCTTTTTTAAAGGAAATATATTTTAATTTTATAAAAAACGTGGCTAAAATCTATTTATTAGATGTTCAATAGAAAAAAAGCTATAACTAAAGTAAATTTGAATGTACACTGGGACATGTATATATAATTTTGGGTTTTGTAGACTCTTATCATTTTTAGTGTTATCTTCTAGAACACGGAAATCTCTCAATTTCACTTGTGAATCTGTATAAGCAGGATGTTTTATTTAATTCAAGGAGAGAGAATGGTCTTGTTACGCAATTATAAATTGATAGAAACTCTAAATGATTCGCAAGTGTTATTTTAGTGCACGGAATCTTATCCGTCTTAAATAGTATAATTTAGAAGTGATTTTTACCAAGTACTACCGGAGTCGTGGAATAGTTTAAATGAAGTGATTTAAGCAAATGTTATACTATTTCCCGTGCTTACTCTTTTAAAATACTTATAAATAATATTTTTTATACTAAAAGATTAAACAATCATCTGGTATCTAAAAATGTAAGTTATCGTGCAGGAAAATCTTCTTTACACAATGGCCAGCGTTAAAGTATCGAAGGTAAGCAATGATAGGTCCGATCTGTAATGTACTAGAAAGAGAATCTAGGCGCTGTATAGCATCTCCCTGGGATGAACTTGCGTCAATGTAAAAAGTAACTGCGGATAGGCATATCAAACGCCCACCCAGTGCATAACGGATGGTATCCGATTAAAGTAAGCAATCAATCAATTTTATTGAAAAATGGTCGATTATGGCAAATAAATGTATAATCAGAGTGGAATATTCGTTGATTCTCATTCATTCTTTGTTAGCATCATGTCTCTCTGCTATATTCTGATCCAAACTATTATGTAAAATAAACAGCACATAGAAACGCTTCTGTTTAAAATATAAAGTAGTATTGCTCCTTTGTGTATGTATTTTAAAATGTATGCGGTATCTTTAGATGTATAATATTTTAACATTCGTCAAATATATAAGTCGTGAAGAACGATCTCTAAGTTAAACACATTAAAGTTGTAACTAATATTTCGTTGATCTCTCGCACTTAATATGTATTCAATATTAACTACATTATAACATTTAACTGAGAAGCATTGTTGGCCAGATTGTCGGCAAATAATGCTTAAGTTTTAAATATCACCTTCTCTCTCTAAATGAAAATATGAAAAACAATAAAATAGGTTCCGCTTTTATTGCCGTTGATGTTCAAATGTGCGTTCGTGAATTTTGTTAAATACCCGTACATTTATATTTATTGTTTCTGCGTCTCCAACGACTTTGTTTTGATGAGTAATTTCCTGTGAAGTAAATCTGCACTATTTTATTGACGAACCTTAAACAAATCGATGTAAAAGATAAGGGTATGAATTCTCGTGAATCACAAAGCTTGGTTTGGTACGTAAAATACATGATTTGATGAATGTTGCTGGCATCTATAAGTTTCGACAAAGAATTGAATTCTATGCTACATATTTGTTCGTTGCCGGGTGCAGCATCAAATGTGGCTGCAAGTCTTTCTTGGATCACATTTTTTCACAAATAGTGTTTGTGTCTAGTTGCAAAGTTTCGTTGCAGCTCTATTCTGTTTGTTCTCTTTCTTTCTTTTTTACTGCTGTCATCTAGTTTCTTCAAAACCTTACAAAAATTGCCAGCTGTTTGAATCTCTATTCATGCACCTCCCACGCTGTCGGGCTTCTGCTTTATTTCCTCATGCCTACATCGTAGACTTCCCTGTAACTAAGGAAGTTTCCCTTCTGGTCGGAACCTTCTTGTAAACTCCTCGTATAAAATAGCATTTATGATTTTTCTATAGTCAATCTTTTAGCATGAATCATGGTTATGTTAGCAGATCAATTTTGTTTTAAATGTCCGCTAAATAAATGAAGCTCTAATTTGAAATGTGGTTTTCCCAGGTGATTCATTTCTGATTGGAATGTGTTATTCCTGTCCTTTTTGCAGAAGTAATGTTAACAGAATGTTCATGTACACCTCTATATTGATATTTATAGTCATCATATTTTAGCCGAAAAGATTGTGGGGATCTACATATATGTTGAGACTCTACAGAAAATATGTAGAGATCATGTAATTAGTATTAATGATTTGCAGTGTTGCATGCCGCATATGTCAGTGCATCTCAACTGTTAAATGAAATAGACTTCACGAAAGATCAGACTTTAGTATCTGTTCTTATGCTCGACTTAAGTTAATTTGTATTTAGTCAATGTACTGTTTCTGTACTACGGCAATTGTTTTTTTTTTGCCTACTTCTAGAATGCCCCTTTTTTGAGGTGATAGTTTGTCCCCACATAAAAACAACCCTGTGTCACATCTTTCTCTAGCGAGGAAACAAATACTAATAGAACTAGTGCAACTATTGTAATTGATATCAGGGATCATAACTCAGCTCCCGACACAAATGCGTTAGGAATGCAGGTGTTTACATTTAATAGAGAGTACATCACGTCTTTAGGGCATTGCCAAGTTTCTAGCAATTCGAGTCAGAGAAAGAAACCAGAACACAAGTGTCTCAAAATGCAAAACACTAAATGAAGCAGAAAAGTCATATAAAATCAACAAGTAATCCTGTGATATAAGGGAGACGCGTTGGAAATGAATGTGTCTGTTTTGAACTCAATTAAACCATAATACATGACTTTTCTATTGTAAACTTTTTTACAAGTTAATCTATAAAATGATTTCATAAAATGATTTGATAAAATGATTTTATAAAATCAAATGTATGTACTCTACAGTGCACAAGCGTACCATGATATTTAACTTTTTTTTTCATTTTAAAATTTCATTCAAGTTATGTAAAAATTATAAAATCTATAGGATGTTCTCTATTGAGAAATGTAGATTGCGGACAATTCAGGGGGGCATGTGAAACTTCCTCTCGTCACCTTGATGCCCCCCCCCCCCCGAAGTAGAGCTTTAAATCAATTGATTTGATCGAAAAAAAGCGATTTCGCAGATTTTGATGACAATAAAATATGGGATTGTCAAACGTTCGTTGACCATCATTATATCCCGAGAAACGTCGGGTTTCCTGCTAGTTTGTTATAAAAACAATAGTCACAACCAAACAAGAAATATACAACATCAATTATTATGGAGTTACAGTACACGCAAATAAAAATAAACATACAGTTACGTTTTTAAGGAAAGAGAAAAAGAACAACCAGCTGTATTACAAGTTTGTATAATGGCTTGGATTGTGACGCCCAATTATGCTGCTTATTGAGTTAATAGTGACATATTTTGAGAAGAAAAACATTTCGTTCTGCTTTATTTTTAGTAGAAGAGAAAATATCTTACTAGATTTGTTCAATATGTATTGTTGTATGAATTGACTCTACTCCTTTCCAATAATCCAATTGACCCCCCAAAAAAAGACATTATGTGGAAGCAATTATATTTTTACCGGCTACACAATAATGTTTTTTAAGAGAAATAATTATAGTTTATCTCATGAACTTCTTCCTATTTTTACTCTTAAATATATGGTTAACAGTATTCTGCCATATGTAAGGTTATAATTGCTATGAGGCGCTTATAAAAATGTTAGTATTAACAACTTAGACAAGAGATAAAA
This sequence comes from Euprymna scolopes, assembly GCF_053919585.1. Lineage (NCBI taxonomy): Eukaryota > Metazoa > Mollusca > Cephalopoda > Sepiida > Sepiolidae > Euprymna > Euprymna scolopes. The sequence goes on along the minus strand of NW_027633681.1, from coordinate 17,884 downwards.
TTAATGGAAATCTGAGACACATCATCATCAGTATATCTTATGAATCCGTAGATCCTATTGTAGGTATTAGGTTTCCCCGTTATATAATACTGTAAGCTACATCTCAAGAGAAATATAATGAAGATTGCCAACATCGTAAGTCAAAGTGATTTTTGTTGAAAGAATGTGTTTCTAATTTAGGACACCCACGTCTGGCGTAAGTTGTTTACGAGATTTTTCTAGTCCGAATGTTTCTCTAGAGGGACATCGTATATTACGATAGTGACAACGTAAAAGTCGCCAAATCTGACGATTTGAATAATGCTGAACATTGGTCAATTCCTAAGATAGAATAGAATTGAAATTCTTCATGTCTGTCATCATGTTTTGAGCAGCTTTAAACATATCCATTAAGGTAATTGCCTTAATTAAATATGATCTAGAATTGTGTAAGTGTTTACAATTTATATTACGAAATATTTATGGTTAGACAGAACTTTTTGAATAATGTGAGAAAATGAAACTAAACAATAAAAATGTGCTCTCGTGCACAGTTTAATAGTTTTAAAGTTGTTGATCATAAAGTACAGCTTGCAAGAGGAATTAATGCTATCGCGTGGATATTTTATTTCGCTGTTCGTTTTTCACTAAATAATCGTGGGAGGCGATTTATAATTAGTATGCAACATTTTGTTTGTCGAGGTAAAGGTGTGTTATGGCTTATCCATTCAGTCACACTATTTCCGTCCGCTTGAAATGATTACGACGTACGTAAATGGTCTCGTTCTGAAGGTAATAAAAACTGAGTTACCTTTATTTTGGGAAGAACTTCATTATCTTTATCGGGAAATTTAGGCCGGTAACCTTTGCTCCTAAATAAATGCACTCTCAACGTGGGGAATAAATATAAATTAGCCTCCGTCGTATATCAGGAAATGAAATATTTACAATCAATTGATGATGAAGTCGCTGGAAGGCTCACGTTGCTTTTCATAATTAATATATATATATATATATATATATATATATATATATATATATATATATACATATATATATATATATATATATATATATATATATATATATATATATATATATATATATATATATGGATGGGCGAATGAACTCTTTTTCTGGGTCAACCGCCAACTAGCACCGTGTATATTTGTGTGTGTGTGTGTGTATTGGGGTGGAGAGGGCTCCCGTAAGCCGTGGTGAAGGCAACCTTTCTAGGAGAAGCAAATCTCTGATTTTAAAAACCATAAAGCGGAAGACCATTACCCGCATTAAGCTGGTCTGCAGTTTAATTTGTTGCTGGCTATCTTGCCCTTGCTTGTTGCTGGATCTGAACATTTTGAACCGAGAGAGAGACTTAGCTGTCGTAAAAAGCTAAGACTCTGTAACATCATATTTGTATAGATACTCCCTCAGGCATTTGGGCTCATGGATTTAAATGGCTGAGGGAGTGGCACTCGTCTGACAAGACGTTGCAATCATCATCATATATATATACATGTATAATTTATATTCAGTTTTATTTTCCTTTAATTCCTTACTCCATACCGCAAAAGTGGTTGAGTTATTCTTTGATTTTTCCGGTTGTTTTCGCTATTACTATTGGTTCTGTTTCTATTTCGTTATAGTAGTTGTGGTTGTAAATATTGTTACGATCCTTTCTACCGTTGTTTTATTTTTATTTACATTGTTGTCGTTTTCGTTATTTTTGGTTTTCTTTTCTTTCTCTATCCCATTTTTAAACGATACAAGGTGATTACGATATCTGTCCTTAAAGCAAGTTCCGGTGCTCCCCAGATATGCTTTAGTTTCATTATTTATTATAACTTCACATTTGTATACTACATTAGAAGTTAAAACAATCCCCCCTCATTGGACATTCATTAGGGTCCCGGCAGTTGCATTCTTTTATATTGTTAGATTCACTTTCTGTCCTAAATTTGTTTAGTTTTGTACTATTTGAGCCAATTATTGTATTTGTTAACTTAGCAGACATTGAGTAGGATAGCTTAACAGTGTTTTTATTAATTATCTTACTTAGTTTACTATCTTGCGGGAAATTCTTTTCTATAATTTGGGAAAATTCCCTGGGGATGGTGGCTGAACGGTGGATTGATCCACGTCTGGCTCTTCCTTGTATTTTTCCTTTAAACATCTCTTTCAGTTTTCTTTTTTCTTTTTTGTGTTTATTGTATGTTTTATTTTTTTATTTGTTTTTGCTCTTTTTTTCCTTTTTGATATTTCCTCATCGACATGTTTTAAGATATTGCATTTGCATTGTTTATTGTTCTTTCTGTACCTATGTTATTGTTTTGAGTTTCCTTAACAAATTTAATTTGTTCTTTATATCCTGATCTAGCTAAGGCTTGGTTGTAATATTGGTTTTTATTGAATAATTCTTCATTTTGTGATATTTTGGATATTCTTTTTGAGATGCTAGGTATAAGTGCTTTTTTCTTTCTATTCGGATAGTTGGACTTGTGGTCTATGTAGAATAGCGTTTAGTTGGGTTCATGGCAGGGTTCCTAGGAGTTGTTGTCTAGATTCAGGGTTATGTCTATGAAGTTTACACATTTATGGTTTGGATCTATTGTTATATCTAGGTAAAGTTTACTGAAGAATTGTTTCATTTTTTGTTTGTTGTTTTCAAATAACCTATTTGTTGAGTTCACGTAGAATAATGCAGCATCCCGGTATATACCTCCTCTTAGTCCTGGAATCTTTTTTATATAGTTAATTTAGTATATAAAGACTTACAAAGTCTGTTACTTGTGCACTATCCGGACACCCTATTTTGACGTCAAAATGTAGGTGTGTATTCTTTCTTGTCCATAGTTTGTTATATTATTTAATTAGAGTTCTTGCTAGTAATTTTTTGTAAATTCATTATGCTTTTTGGTCTGTATTTAGCCGTTATATATAAATATATATATATATATATATATATATATATATATATATATATATATATATATTAAATCTCTTTAAAATGTTTATTACTTGCAAATTTTAAATAGTGACGAAAAGAAGTCATTCGATGGGAAATCGTTGCAGAAAGAGAAGAAGAACCATCGATTAATGAAAGTTTTTGAAGTAGCTTTATAATATGCGGGAATTATGATTGTATATAAATAAATGACTGTATATAAATAAATGCTTATATACCGATAAATTGTAACAATAAAAATCTTATTTCTTAGAACTGCACGCCTATAGCATTGTATTCCGTTTTCCTGCTTTCCAGCTGACTACAATATAGTTGTCTTCAAGTCTAACGTAAACGCATTTTTGATGAGCCGTTCCATATAAGTTCAATTTACCGAATTTATATTACTACCGATTACTATATTGTTCAATTTCTACTGTGAACTCTTTAACCCTTATCGCTGAGTGGTCTCTTAACCTTGATAAGTGTTGATGGATATGTAAAAAAACACCCAAAACAATCGCCTTGTCTTATTTTTATATAAAACAAACTTTTCAGTAAGGAAAGTGTACGAATACAAACTAATAACTAACATTTTTAAGTTTTACTCCTGTCATTCAAATACGCATTATTAAGGTGTGCATGGGTGCGACCTCAATAAAGTTTAAACTTGTAAACTATATGTTTGAAAAATTTTAGATTTCATATATATTTTTCGAGTTAAAAATACTATTTATAAAATTTAGAGTTAAAGAAGAAAGATTTCTATTATTTCTATCATTTAACTACTGCGCTCGGCTTAGGATTGTTGTTTTGTCACAATGTTTGTGTTAAGTGAACTTTCAATCTTTTCACATCTATATTTTCAAAATTTTAATGTCGTACTTGGAAATTTGAAAGTGATATAACACATAACATTAAAAAGACGACCGTAGCGTCATCACTGTCAACCAGTCAGGCCAGGAAAGAAGTCGAATGTAATACGCACATCTTTAGCAATCTCACCAAATCGACAGCAATGTATTTCAAAACCCGAAAATCACTTATCGGCTTGTTCTTTTAATAGCCGGTAGGCGAAACTAAATCGTCACTTTAGGTTAAGATGGGTGTAGTTCAGTGGTAGACTTACACTTACTCTTAAATGGAAATTTACAGTAACCTATATCTACTGCATCTTTTCATTCGTAATTATGCGAGGGGATCTATCTTCAAGTATCTTAAATTTCAAATAAAAGCAACGGACTTATACTAAGTAAATTATTATAAGTTCAACCCCCCTTATTAAATACAGAGTAGACAACGCATTTTGGATGCGTTATCGGCAGTTCTCGTTACTCTGGCTTCCTCTTATTTGTCCCTCAGTCCTCATTTCCAATGAGTGATGTTTCTGACAGAGGGTGAAGAAAAATCTGCTCTCCGGGACGACAGTACTTCGTGAACAGTAGCCTGAGATTTTCAGTTCCTATGTCTATCCTTGTGGCCATGTCACTAGTCAGAGTGCTGAAGGTAAATGCTTCATCTGGGCTGACGTTATCCGCCTGATAGTCAGGGACCCGGACCTAGGATTTACCACTTAGGAGACTGTCCTATCAGCAGGTGCAAAGTACTGGGGCTGCTGTAATGGCATTTGGTGGATGGATTCTGGACCATGCAGTAGTCTCTGGTTGGGCCTCTCGATGCCATACTAGTGGGGAATTGTTACGGCTTTACCTTTCCATGTGCTACAAAAATCATGTCTTTTTCTCTCTTACTTTCCCTCTCTATCCTGCCCTAACCAGGTATGCCCGCCTGTTCCACAAATCCCCAAAACTCAACATCAAATATAACCAGAAAAAAGCTCGAATAAACCTACAACCCCATCTTTCAACGTAGACCCCCTACTACCAGGTCTCCTTCTCCAACATCAGGGATCTACGTTCCAAACTTCCAGAGGTTGAAACCCAATTACAGGAGACGAAACCGGACATATACTTTCTAAGCGAAACTGGAATAGGGCCGACCACTTCCCTAGATGAGTTCATAGTTAACGGATACTCTAAGTTAACAGCTAAATCTGACCCCCAAGATCGCCATATAGTCAGAGACCCGAAACTTTGATTAACCCCTAAGGAGGCCGTCCTATCACCAGAGGAAAATACTGGGGCTGCTGTATTGTCATTTGGGTAATAGACTCTGGAGAATGCAGTAGTTTCGAGTGAGGCCTCTCGATGCCATACTAGTGGGTAATTGTTACGGCGTTACCTTATCATGGCTACAAAAATATCTTCCTCTCATTTTCTCTCTTACCCTTCCTCTCTGTCCTGCTCTAACCAAGTCTGTCGACCTGTTCAACAAATACCAATACTCAACATGAAATATCCCCGGAAAAATTACACGTGTGAACGTACGCCCACATCCTCCAACGCAGACCCCTACTACCTTCAACATCTGGGGTCTCCATTCCAACTTTACAGGACACGAAACCAGACATATTCTTCCTTAGTGACACTGACATTAGACCGACCGCTTCCCTTGACGAATTCATAATTGAAGGATACCCAAACCTAACATATAAATCTGCACCCCAAGATCGCCATAGACATGGAATACGTGCCTGCATTAAAGATGGATTTACGTGTGGTAGGCATATCTCCAGAGAATACCCTAATTTACCTTATATGTGCTTCAGGGTTGCACGTGCTTAAACCACTGCATTTATATTCGCTCTCTATCGCTTCCACAACAGCGGGCTTACTATCCTTAAGAGCATATCTGAAAAAAAATTGACCACATCCTGTCTGCTCACCCTTCAGCTAACATTCACATTTATGGTGACTTCAATGCCCACAATGCGGAATGGCTGACCCACTCTAACAAGACAGATGATGAGAGGAGGTTCTGTCATGATTTTGCCATTGCCTATGACCTCAACCAGATTGTTCACGAGCCCACCCAAGTACCCGATACGTCCGATCAGTACGCAAGCCTTCTGAACCTTTTTCTGACAACTTCGCCTGAGCTATGTTCAAGTTCCGTTCTGTCTCCTCTGGGATCTTCCGACCCCGTGTTTTTATTAATTAAGATAAAAACGAAATGTAATAAGTCTGGAAATGTACCTCTCCACCGCACTGTGTATCGATAATCTACCGCTGAATGGGAGAGTTTCCGTACACTTATATCCAATCTACCACTGCATTCCATGTTTAAAAACATGTGTCCTCCATATTATCAAACCTGACCGAATGGCAAATTGTAGGCATAGACCGATTCATGCCATCCAACGAAGACGTAACAACCAGTCATTGTTCTCTTCAGAATGTGCTGTGCAAAGCAATCACTTTTTCCATAGCTACCAACGGAATAGATGCACTGAGAATAAAGCTGCTTTCAGGACTGCCAGCAACACTGCAAAAGAGTAATAAAAAATGCAAGAGAGCTATATGCTCAGTTCGTAAAATTCAAAGTAGCTGAGCAGGGGATTCGTTCCCACCAGTTTTGGCAAATACCAAACTAGATCATGAACAGAAGCGTGCGTTCATCAGCATCAGACAAGGCCAGACAATTTGCCAAGAACTGTGCAGCTAATTCTACCCTATGCGACGAAGCCCATCAACTCCCCGTATTTCCTCCTATAACAGACACCACGCTCTGCAACATACACATATCTGTGCGTGATGTCGCCAAGCTAATCAAGAACCTTGATGCCTTTAAAGCAACTGGCCCTGACGGCATTCTAATCATTGTGCTGAAAAAGCTTCAACTAAAACGTGCCCCCATACTTACAAACCCCTTTAAGCGTTTCCTTAAAGAGAAGTCCTTTCCAACACCCTGGAAAACGTCATCAGTATGCCTTGTATTTAAGAACTCAGGTGATAAGTCATCTCCCTCTCATTACAGACCAATAAGTCTCCTGTGTGTCGTGAGTAAGCTGCTGGAATCCATATTAAATAGAGAAGTAGTCAACCACCTCAGCAGAAATAATCTACTTAGCGACATGCAGTATGGTTTCCGTTCTGACAGATCTACAGCAGGTGTGCTAAGTATTATATCTCATAGGATTAGTGAATCTCTTGACAAAGGTTTCCTTTCCAGTGCAATTGCTCTTGGCATATCAAAGGCCTTCGATAAGGTATGGCATAAGAGCCTACTTCACAGGATTTCTAGCTACGGTATCACTGGAAATGTTTTCTCAATCATAAAATAATTTCTCTCTGATAGGCTCATAAGAGTAGTAGTTGATGGGCAGAAATCAGAGGCCATCAATATTAATGCTGGAGTCCCTAAGGGGTCCGTCCCAGGCCCAACTCTCTTCCTGATATACATCAATGATCTTCCAAAACACATACTTAAATCATTCGTTGAAATCTGCTGATGACACGACCATCTATGGTAACACATCAATAATGATGTTCTCTCGGATTCTCTCTCCTCTGATCTTACCCGTGTGGTACAGTGGGGGAGGAGGTAGCTGGTTACCTTCAATGCATCTTAAACCAAGCTCCTATCTTTATATCATCAACGCTCTGATCCCCATCTGGCATCAATTTATATGGGCGGCTTTCATCTAGGGGAAGCTCCATGTTTTGATAAGCTTCGTGGCTTGATCTTTACTTCTGACCTGAAATGGAATACATACATCAAGTCAGTTGAAAAGATTGCTGGAAAATGGTTGGATCATTCTACCACTCCAGGCGATATCTCACTCTTGCTGCAATTCTCTATCTGTATAAAAGCCCAGTACATCCAAGGATTGAGTACTGCTGCCACATCTGGTCAGGAGCTGCTAAAAAAAGCCTATCCCGCCTTGGCAGAGTACAAAATAGGCTTCCTGGCCTAGTGGGTGGGGTCGTGTTCTCTTCCCTGCAACCTCTCTCCCACAGAAGAGACGTTGCGAGCCTGTCTTTGTTTTATCGTTACTACCATGGAAGGTGCTCGTCTTAACTCACATCTCTGGTCCCTCATCGTCACTCGTTCACGAAAAACACCCGTCTAGCTCAAACCACGGTCCAAAATTTTCCCCACTCCTTATCTGTGCCAAATCAAAACGTAGATTCCATGAACAAAGCTTATTTCTTAAAAGTGCACGCCTGTTCCGGTTGCCTGTTTTCCACCTTACTTCAACCTGGATGTCTTCAAGTCGAATGTGAACAAATTCCTGATGAATCGCCTCCTTAAGTAAGACACTTTCTAAATTCTATAACACTAACGTACTGTACACACAATAACCCTTATCCCCAAGTTGATTCTGAGCCTTGATAAGTTGTGACTACCTTGTAAAAAATAAAACTTGATTTATAATCATAAGGTTCCGGGTTCGCTTTTCACCAGAAGTAGTCCAGACTCATACGCTTGTGCGCTGTGGTGTAAATTAATAAAAAAGAAACAAGAACGACCGACCGCGTTTTTGTGTGGCTTACCTCGTGTTCATAATGAAGAAGAAAGAAACAAAAATGGCTGCCCTGTTTCTTTATATGCCTACAGGGTGACCACGATGTATGCAAATGAGATGCTACTGATTGGAGATAAAAGAGGAGTGATTTTGGGAAGGAAAGCATTCGGAAGTTAGATTGCGAGCAAAGAAGTTGTATTTGTAGAAGAGAAAAGTCGGATTCGGGGAGAGAAAAGTTAAGTTGCAGAAGTTCGTTTTGGAGTGGAGAGAAGACGCGTCAAGTGGTAACCAGAAAGTGAAAAGTTCGGACAGCAGTGTCACGCAAACGACAAGCTATTTCGGCACATCAAGCATATTAACATGGCTGAGTGGAGACTGAGCACTCAGATGTTGAGACCCTTTACTGGGGAGGGTGACCTGATTAAGTGGCTGGAGAAATTAAAAATGGTGGCGAAGCTGCAAAAGATAGAAGATATGGTCACCCTGCCGCCGCTATACTTAGAGGGAGAAGCCCTCACGATTTACCAGCAGATGCGAGATGAAGACAAGGAAGACCTTGCCTTAGTGGAGCAAAGGCTGAAATTGGCCTTCGCTGAGGGCCCATTTGAAGCACTTGGCAAGCTGTCAAGTTTGAGGTGGATCGGCGAGTCCGTTGACGTCTTTGCGGCAGAGATCAGGAGACTGGCAGGGTTGGCTGGTTACGTGGGAAGGAGCCTGGAGATGACGGTAAAGCTGTACCTAATGAACGGCTTCCCAGAGAAAATTTCTGCGAACATGCAGAGGATCACGGGGATCCATTCTATGGAAGTGGACGATCTCTTGGTCCTTGGTCCATGCCAGAGTCCTAGTGACAAATTTTAAAAGCCAAATCGTGGCTGCAGCTGTGAGTGGAAATATGTGCATGAGGCCTCACTTGAATGAGAGGCAGAATTTGTAGAAGAGAAAAGTCGGATTCGGGGAGAGAAAAGCTAAAGTTGCAGAAGTTCGTTTTGGAGTGGAGAGGAGACGCGTCAAGTGGTAACCAGAAAGTGAAAAGTTCGGACAGCAGCGTCACGCAAACGACATGCGCTCTCGCGCATGCTTTGCACAGAAAGAATACAAAACCAACTATTTAACATTATTATTTTGATATAATTCATAATTTGTAAAGTTAATAAAATATTGAAATTTTTCTTTAAAATGTCTTCTAGAAAACAAGAATCTAGTTAGGATTTTCTGTATTATTAACAAAGGGTTTGACGAGCATGAACACATTCTTTTAATTGTTTTTATGCTTACTACATAAATTAGGTAAAATATACCGAGAAACAAAAAAAAAACAACACCCCGTTTGAACCACAAAATTGCGTACTTTTAATTATACAAGCAAAGTTTTGAATGGGTCTTAATATATTGTAAAATCAATGTCAAATTATACGTTTATTTATGTTAAAGATATTTAATGAGGAAATATTATTATAATTTCTCTGTGTTCTACGCAAATAATAAACAGAAAGAACTTGTGCTGACACATATTTTAAAACAAATTTGTTTCTTCCGAACGCAAGTGGAAAGCTTTAAGTTTTTAATGCTTTAATGTTATCCATGTGATTCAGTTCCTACTCTGACATAAAAATGATGATATCCTCTTATTTCCCCTAAAATGTATATATAAATATATAAATATTATCTAATTACTACTTATTCTTTCCAAAATCATCACAATTCACAAAAACTGTCAATAACACTCTCTGCTATTCCAGATAAATTCCTTCTCGCAATAACCTTGTAGCACGTAATTATTTACAAAATGTCCTTTTTAAATATAAAATATATTTTCTCGTTTCCACTGTCTATAGTCTCACCAAACAATACTCACTTACCTATTCGACTTCTCACCGCCTCCTCGTTGCCCGAATTATAATTTTTGCATGGACAGGTTGTCATGAAAACCAGATACTCCTTTGCTCTGACTCCACAGCGTTGAATTGCCTTATCGTTGGGGCAGTACCCTCCCTCACCTTTGCACTGAATTTATCCCACAGCGTGATAACTTGTTACGCTCAGTCTTCAAATAGCTTTTGTTCTGAAAAACTGCACAGACTGGAATCCTTCAGCCGTATCTATCCACTAATATATTTATTCTTTAAACCATTTATAATTTCAAACATGAACTCGGACTACTATAAACATGGATTTTTTATTTCTACCACTTTCTCGGATTCACCTTATTTTCGACTCAAAAACCAAAGGACGCCGTCACCCAACTAGCTAATAACGCCTAGCCGATTTCTCACAAGTAGGAGTTTCAACCTGAAAGGACATTGCCATCCAACAATGCTAAAACAGCGAGCAATTAATGATAGAGCTTTCAGAATGTGAGAAATTATATATAAGAAATTCCACAGCTAAACAACGACACAGCCCACAAGCGCCATGTCGGTAACCAAACTGGAAGTCCATTCCACAGTCGGATTTCGGTACGATTTGCTTGATCTGTATTGGTTAATAGAATTTATTGTGTGCGGGTCAGTGCTTGCCTTGCATGCAAGCGGCGGCTCGGTTTTCGAATCCTGAGTTCGGATGGGTTTTACTGATGAGCCCAACTGAGAGCGAAACCCGAGTCTTGGACTTCCAGTTCGTTGACTGGCATAGCTCTTGTGGGCTACTACGTTGTTTGACTGTTGAATTGATTATATATATATATATATATATATATATATATATATATATATATATATAGTTACAGTGTGATATATGGACATCAAATCAAAGGTATTAAGCAGATTTTTTAGGTATACATATAATCCGTTACTATTTTTATTAACTTTTATAAGTCTCTTCTTAGTGTTTCTCTTCTTCTCTCTTTCCGTTCCACGTATTTTTCTGAAACTTATTTTCGTTGTATATTTAGAGACTCAGCTCATGTACATTTATGGATGGAGTTGATCCTTCACTATCTAATTATATGATAAAAATGGCAATACTGGTTCATGTTATAAAGAAGTCGTTTTCTCTACTAGAATTTTAGGGAATGATTTACACTTGAGAAAATATTATATTCTACGAACAACACCATTCACCCTAACCCGAAAAATTCTTGCAATATCTTGTTTGGCAAATTATTCTGATGAGGTCAAAGAAAGCGCCTTAAGTCTAAATTGCCTTGCACTGTCACATTTGCTCTAAGCTCTGTCACATTGTGGCTGATTTACAAGTAGTTTTATAGAATTTGACCTGATTACCTAATAGTACGCGTGGAACCTAAATGTACGTACTGCCTAGAGAACCCGTTTAAAACAAAATAATTCCCCAATAATATAACGGTGTATAAATACCGGAAAGACTACTAATCTCATGGCTTCTTCACTTAAAGTACTAGAATTCATAATCCCAGACCAGTTTCTGCTTCCCTGACAAGCAATTGTTCAAATGTAATCTAACCCGAAATGTCGCTCATCTCCTTTATTTTTGGTATCAAATTGTATTTCTTTATATTCAAGTAGTAATATTTCTAGTCATGAAAAGCTAATGCGTTTTCATTTTTTATAGTTGTGTTTTATCTATTTAAAATCATCCAAATAAAATATTTTAGAAAAGTATGATTTTCTTAAACATTATAGACTCCCAGAATTTAATCAATTTTTTAAATATGCCTAAACTGTCTCTAAGTTTAATTGCTGCGTATAGAGAGGGCAATATTGCTTAACCACTCATTGATCATTGGTGTATGAAATTAATGAATGCAAATTGAGAGATCCTCCATGAAATCCTGCACTGGATGAGAGAGAAATGCAATAAATAGCGATGAACATTCGCGCTAAACGATTAGATTATATACGCAACACATAAATTTAAGAGCAGGATAGAAAACATAACTAAAAAAGTAATGAGCCAGGAGCCTAACATCTTTATATTAATAATATTAGTTAGGAAAACAAACTATAATTAAATACGTATCAGAAACAAGTAGCAATTGTGAGAGTAGGTTGACACTCATAAATTGTTGGTATCATAAAAATTACGTCAGTGTTCGAATAAATTCGAAATATTAAGAAAATGTATGTAACTTCAGTCGAGGTTCTCAAGGTGTCCCTTACTACACTTGGTTTCCATATAAAAATATATAGATATTCAAATATTCTATTAAAGTAAAGGTTTATGTAATGATGACTATGTATATAAGGTATACATGTTTATGTAATTGGTGCTCGTGTATCGTCTCGTCGTTAGCATTGGTAGGACTATTAAATATTTCTGTATATGGAGTGTCTCTTACGTAACAGTGTAGATCTGTTACGTGTATATTTATAGTCTTTCTGTGTGCATGTAGGTGTTTTCACGTATTAAAGACGAAAATGAAGGCGACGATAAGAGCCAGTCTTTAACAATGACGAATGACACCCTCATCTACTTGGCACATGAGAAGTCACAGCTTCTTCACTTTCTCACTCTCGTCTGGTTGCATCTTCTTCCGAATAGAAAACTAAAATCGCCGAGTTTATCATTATTTTTAAATGTTTCAGGTCCTGCAGTTTACAGCTCTCAATTTTCTCGTTTACATTTTATTAGTTGATTCGTAGATGCGTCCATCGAATCATGGATGCAATTCCTATCTATTTTTGATTTATTTTAGCATTGTTGGATGGCAATGTCCTTTCGAGTTGAAACTCCTACTTGTGAGACATCGGCTAGGCGTTATTAGCTAGTTGGGTGACGGCGTCCCTTGGTTGTTGAGTCGAAAATAAGGTGGATCCGAGAAAGTGGTAGAAATAAAAAAAATCCATGTTTATAGTGGTCCAAGTTCATGTTGTTTGAAATTATAAATGGTTTAAAGAATAAATATATTAGTGGATAGGTACAGCTGAATGATTCCAGTCTGTGAAGTTATTCAGAAAGACAGCTATTTGAAGACTGAGCGTAACAAGTTATCACGCTGTGGGACAAATCCAGTACAAAGGTGAGAGAGGGTACTGCCCCAACGATAAGGCAGCTCAACGCTGTGGAGTCAGAGCAAAGGAGTATCTGCTTTTCATGACAACCTGTCTATGCAAAAATTATAATTCGGGCAGCGAGGAGGAGGTGAGAAGTCGAATAGGTAAGTGAGTATTGTTTGGTTAGATTATAGACAGTGGAAACGAGAAAATATATTTTATATTTAAAAAGGCTATTTTGTAAATAATTACGTGCTACAAGGTTATTGCGAGAAGGAATTTATAAGATCTTATTATTTATACAATATATATTACAATATTAATTTACAGATCATACAATTGGCTTAACACAATTGGCTCCTTTAAACTAACAAACTTTAACTAGTGTTGAGGGAGGGTAGCCTCCTCCAATTTACCAAGAGAAAAAATATACGCCTTACTCCATGCTGTTCAGACGAAAAAGAGATCGAGAAATTAAATGGGAATTTAAAGTGGAATTTAATTTTGGTTGCTTATTTCTGTGTATCCCTCTTCTTATGGCCAAATCACCCCCTGACCATGCTGAAGATGGGGTTACAACCACCACAAAAGATAGTGACAAACTTGATTTGCTTATGTTTTTCCTCTTTTCATTATATTTTTCCTGGAGCCAGCTATATATTTAACAAAACTATTTAAACTAACATTCTTTTAAACAATTGATCCGAATATTTTTTTACCAAAATAATTAAGCAATTAATCATAATAATAGTGCTTACGCTTTGCACATCCAGCCACCATTTAACGCAAATAATACGCCATGATTCTAGCCAATTAAACTACTTACGGATTAGTTAGGCTATGTATATCACTCTGCTTGTATACTCTTTCTTTGCATATTTTCCAGCTATCACAGGGACTCGAAAGGGATACCCCGTGGTCGACCTTGTTCAGGTCCTCGGGCAATAAACGCCGTTTTCCTCGCTCCCACCACTCTCCGTCCCCCTTAACTAAGTAATGTGAGGATGCTTGAATGTCATATATACCATTGCAATTGGATTTGTTTGACTTTTGTCTGATTGACAGTTCCTGGCGACTGTTTTCCTGATAGTACATCCCCCTAACTCTCTGGTAACGCTTAGGGCGTCTGCTCGATCAGCAGTTGTATAATATCGTCGCGCATGGAAAGGGACTCTACAGTCATCGGCGATGGGCTTTTCCTGGGGCCACAATCCTACAGCTGATGAATCAGCTGATGTTCAACCTGTATTGCACGTATGGTTATCTGTACAACCACGTATACAGCACCAACCACTCTCAATAATATTGTTAAATTAAATAAAATGACAGTTCAAGACAAAAATTACGATTATACCAGGGGCAATCTCAAACAATCCCAAATTGCCTCCTTCCTCGAGGCTTGCATTTACTAATATCCGCGAGCTTAGAACTAATTTAGATCATGTTTAATTATTTCTCCAAGTAAAAACCCCGGATATCTGATCACTAAGTGAAACTAAGATACACCCCTTCACCCCCCCCCTTGACACTTTAACATGCCTGGTTATCCCCCACAAAGACCCAAACAGACATATGCACGGACTTGGAGTCTATATTCCCTTGACCAGAGAAACAAATATAGCTTAAGACATCCAGGCCTTTATATGCTTCAGACTTTACATGCAACATAACATTAGCTACTTATACTTTCTCTGCCGATCTTCTTCGACCCAGGACTGTAAAGCAATAAACAATAACATCCGCGATACTAGCGCACAAGTACATGTATTTGGTGACTTCAATGTCCATAATAGTAACTGGCTTGGATTATCTACTTAAACAGACACAACTGGTAGTACTACACATAGCTTCTCTATATATTATTTCATATCAGAGACGGTTACAGTTCTGACATGTTTCCCAGACAAGCAAGGTCAACATGACTCACTTCTTGATCTATTTATAACCACAGTTCCCGATGATTGTGTAACATATGTCCACAACCAACTCGGTAATTCCGATCACGCTGTAATAATGGTTGAAATCGCACTAAATTCTTGACCCAAAATCGAAGAGCCACTACTCAAAACAACAAGGTACTATAAAAATTCTGACTGAGAAGCCATCAAGGATGCCCCATGGGGAAATATATTTTCTCTTCCCGCTGAGAAGGGTGCAAATAATACCACTGAATTGTTCAAAACGGCGATTAAAGCACATGTTCCCACGCGAAAATTCTATAGCAAGCCCCACTCCCCGCAATGGTTTACTTCTACTTACGCAGCTTTCATTGCCCCAAAGCAGCATTCATACCGTAGATTTAACTGATATAAGTCCAGGTCAAACAGACAGAAGTATATAGACGCTAGAAGTAATTGTAATAGATAAATAGTGACAGACAAGAGATATTATACTGAAACCACTAGAAAATGCACCGAAACGAAGAAATTAGGAGTGCGTGATTTTTAGAAAATGTCCAACAGTGTAGTAAATAATGGGTAGTCAACAATTTCATCAAACAATCTCGAGGTTGTTTGTATGGCAACCGAGAATCTAATTTTATTTCCAGTGGCTTTGCCTAAAACTCCACATTAAACCTGCCAAACATCTCCTCCCTTACATGCCTTTACGGGCAGACGCCACATTATATGATCCGAAAGTCACCCCTTCTCATAGCAGGGTATCATAAAAAACCTAGACACCTCGATCTCATCCCGCCCGTACTATCCAAACTATGCTCCGCTTAGGTTGATCAAGTTCTCTCTAAACATTACAACAAATGTCTTAACGAATCTTTCTTTTCTGACTGCCGATAAACCGCTTCGGTAGTATCAGTTTTAAAAATTCTGGCCATATAACTGATCCATTTAATTATCACCCTATTACCCTAGTCCAGCTTATTGCCAAAAGAGACCATAATTTATCAAGTTCTAGTCAATCACCTTACAGCTGCTAAAGTTCTGACTGACCAACAGTATGGAGTAAGGCAAGACCATTCCACAGCAGATATCCTAACTGTAACCTCTTGACCTCTACACCATTCACTAGACAATTCATTGGGGGGGGGTATGGCGGTAGCCCTCGATATATCTTTGGCCTTTCAAAATGTATAGCACGATGGTCTTCTCAGGAAAATCAGCTCATCTGGTATCACCGGAAGAATACATAACGTAATAAAATCCTTCTTAAGTAAGGGAAGAATACAATGTTGTCTTTGACGGTCGTACATAAACAATACGTTACGGATTTGGGAGAACCTTACGCGGTCTATTCCTGGATCTTTCTTATTTCTAATATTCATGAATGACCTCCCTGATAAAATTGTCTCTGAGATGGGTGTATCTGCTGACGGCATCACGCTCTATAACAGACAGAAGCGGAAAAGAAATGAACACATATCTAAAGAAAATGGCAGAAATACTAGAGAAAGCCCTTCGATCTGTAGTGGAATGGGAACATAAATGGTTGGGCACATTTATGCTACCAAGGCTAAGATTGTTTCATTCAATAATTACAAGAAACCTTCTCTACCACCAATAGCAATGGATAAAAATACATTAACTGAAAGGACTTTTTTTTAACTCCTCGGCCTAACGTTCACAGGGAACATTATTGGAACAAATACAATGAGAGCATTGTTAATGCCGCTGCGAGAAAGGTGATCTCTCTCTAAAAAACTACTTACGCCTGAAAGTATCCATTTGCCCATGTATGGAGTATTTTTTGACATTGGGCTGGTGCATCTGCTACTAGTCTCTCCGTACTGGATTGGGTTCAAAAGAGAATTGCCAACCTGATGGGTCCTGAACTATCATCCAAATTTCAGCTTAAAAATTCTGGAGACCTACTAAATAGAATAAAAAACATCAATATACAAAATAAAACAATGCATAGTTTGGACATAGTCTCTCTATACACCAATGTCCCAATTAAAAATGTCTTACGTTACTTCTAAAACATCTAAACAAAATTAAAATGCATCTACCTTTCTCCCCGAAAACATTAATAGAAATAATTAAACTTATCACAAACATTACCCACTTCCAATTTAATTACTATTTTTATAAACAAAAATTCGGACTCCCCATGGGAAACCCCCTCAGTGGGGTACTCGCTTGCTTATTCTTAGAATTCTTGGAAACTAGCTCTTTTAAATTTAGAATACCTGAAAACACAACTTATTTTCGATACATTGACGATATCCTCATTTTTCTCCCCGCAAATACACAAATACAAGAATTAAAAAATGAACTCAACTCAGTCGAACCCTCCATAAAATTCACATATGGATCCGAACATAACAACTCCCTACCCTTTCTTGATGTACTTATCATAAGATCTGAAAACGATCTTATGTTTAAAGTACATCGAAAAAGTACACACAAAAATGATTATATACACTAATATTCGCACCACAGTGATAAAATAAAAACGGGCTTTGTCATCGGTTTTTTCTTACGTGCCATTAGAATCTGCAGCCCTCAATATCTCGAAAATGAAATCATACATATCACCGAATCACTAAAACTTTTACAATACCCAACTCACCTTATCTCTAAAACAAAGAAAAAACACTCAAAATATACTCGAACATAGACAAACAAAAGCAGAACACACCAGATACACCACTACTAAATAGACATCTTCTTATACCTACCCACACTAACAACGACACAATTTGCAATACTCTTAATAATCTAG
>NW_027633680.1:97337-120752 GCF_053919585.1 Euprymna scolopes | reverse complement strand
AGCATATTTCATTATTTTTATTATGTGCTATTATAAAGGTTATCTGATACCAGATAGTGAAGACATTAAAATCGTGATCAAAAGGAAAACAATCAAACCTTACAATATTCAATCAAACGCGACAATATTACATTCAGTTGATTTCATATATATATATATATATATATAAAACCAGGCATATATCCTAGAATGTTCTGCACACATACATTATACTTAATGTTCAATTTATATATATATATATATATATATATATATATATATATATATATGAGCCTGAAGAGTCCTAGAGTAGGTGAAACGCGGAATATTCAGTGTAACTTAATCGCCATATATATTTTATAACTTACTAACTTAATCGCCATATATATTTTATAACTTACTAACTAGCTCTACATACGTATTGAGCACTTTTGAAGTAAATAATAATAAATAATAATAAATAAAGTTTACGCATAATTTTAGACTTTCGTATATTAATTTTATGTGAGTAAATGAAGTAGTTATATATATATATATATATATATATATATATATATATATATATATATATATATATATATATATATATATACTAGCAGGTCTTCCGATCTTGCTCGGTCCTAAGATACGCATAAATATTTTATTTGTTTTTATTTTCATTATTATAGAGACAATTCTCTCTCTCTCTCTCTCTCTCTCTCTCTCTCTCTCTCTCTCTCTCTCGATTATTATATTAAACCTAATATATAGTAGTAAGATCAAAACTAAAAAGTATATATATATATATATATATATATATATATATATATATATATATATATATATATATATATATATATATATAAGCAAGTTTCAACAAGCAAGCAAGGATTCCCGGATGTTCATACTGTTTTATATTTATACTATCAGCATTACCCGGCCTTGATAGGAGGTTGCTTTGATGCCTTTTTATGCTCATTTTGATCTGTATCTTTAACTAATTCTAATATTTTCTTTTTTGTAATACCAAAGTTATTTTAGTAAATTAATTTTGGTTATATTTACACCCTACTGATCAATGCATTCCCCAGACAGTGGCTGCAATGTGCCAGCAACAATCCAATTTCTCTGATTTGTCCCCTTAGCAGTTATTCCTTCAGCTTAAAACCAACTACTTTGGCGAGGTTTTGAGGGCCATGATTTCTGGAACCATATGCGAAAGAAATCGTAGGATCAACATTGGCTATCTATTCGTTGTAAGAATGTATGTAGTTGTCGCAGTATAGTTCTACAATTAGTAAACTGTGTCGAAAAATTCCTTGTCTTATGTTGCCGGATATACTACTTGTGCTTGGTTAAACCGACATGTAAGAAACATCTGAATCACATTTTCACTAAATATGTGTGTAGATTGTTTTGCAATTTCTTCAGGATCAGTTACTTGTAAATTATAAAGTTTAATTAAAGTACCGTAATATTCCAGTTTTATATTACAAAAATCATATTTTAAAAATATACACGCACACGTATTTTTTTCAATTTTATAAACTTCTTTCCAGTTAACGAACAAATAAAGCATTAAGAAATTTAAGTGCGCACCTTGAACCTACAGACTACGTTATGCAAAAGAAAACGAAAATCACGTAAATTCTTCAGGTCTTATAAAATTCTTTGCAGTTAATGAAAAAAAAATAAGAAATTTACGTGCGGAGTTTGAACCTACATACCACGCCATGCAAAGAAAACCACGCTATTAACTTACCCACGGTAGAATTTTAACAGCCCGGTTTTCTATTATTGTTGTTAAGCGACGACAGAGAAAAATGGCTTTATCGACGATAGATAAATAAATATAACGATTTCGATCATCGATTATCGGTAATAAATGGGAGACGAAACTTATATAAGATCACTCCCAAACGGATACACTAAATTCTGTACATTTTAAAGAAAATCTGTTCAGCCGTTTCGGAGTCTATAAGGAACGAACTCACACACAGAGACAAAGTTGCATCTATATATATATATATATATATATATATATATATATATATATATATATATATATATATATATATATATACACACACACTCGAAATTTTTACATACGGGGTGGAGAGTTTGGAAAATCTTTTTAATCAGGTTTCGGCTAGAAATTTTGCTGTTAAAGGGTCAAAGTTTAACTTTGAGAACTCTACCAAACTCTTCCGCCAATTTTGGGTCTAAACACTTGGAATTTTACATTTAGGTTACTTGGACATGGATCTAACTTTATAATTGGATTTGAGACCAAAACAGTAAATGTTATTGGGGTCAAAGCTTTTAAAAAATTGACCTCTGCGGTCTCTACGAAATTAATCAGCCAATTTTTGGTATTAACATTTGAAATTTTACATAAAGTGTATTCAGATATAGAACAAGCTTTTTAATCGACTTTTGGACAAAAGTTGGCTGTCAAGGAATTAAAGTTCAAAAGATTTGACTTGTACGATCTCTAGTAAACTATTCAGCCAATTTTGGGTCTAAACATTTGAAATTTTACATAAAGGGTATTCAGACATGCAGCAAGCTTTTTAATCATTTTTAGACGAAAATTGAGCTGTCAAGAGGTCAGAGTTGAAAGACTTGACCTTTGCAGGCTCCACCAAATTCCTCCACCAATTTTGGGTCTAAACACTTGAAATTTTAGATGTAGGTTACTTGGATATGGGTAAAAAAAAATTCATTTAATTTGAGTCCAAAACAATAAATGTTAGTGGGTCAAAATTGGAGTCAAAGTTGTTGTTTTTTTTATTTGACATCTGCTGCCTCTACCAACTTTTTTCTATGGTAGTTAAGGAAGCCTATTACATAGAAAGGCATTACGGTACATACGCACACTTTTTTATTATATACATATGCACATAAAGTTAGGAACAGTACATAGGGCCCGAGCCAAGCTGGGCCGAACTATTAGTTAATATAATAATAAATACTAAAAATTAATCAAAATGTCATATCTAAGCGTATTTTACGACTAGGCAATACCGGACCCCCTGCTAGTAATATATATGTCTGTATAACATTGTAAGAAAGTAGATAATGGAGACATGTATTAGCTTTTTGGGGAGATAAAAGAAGAACAGAGCCACGACTCTGACTGTCACAACCACTACATTCAATATGACGAAATAACAGTGCATTATAGCACATTCACCTACATTCATAGAATAAGAAATGTCGATCAATGCAGTGAGGAACGATAAATTACAAAAACGGCACTACTGCTTTATTTTAAAATTTTAAATCGGAAAAGTGAATTCAGATGATTTGATTATGTAATAGAGCTGACATATATTCAATGTAGCTGCTTTCAGCCTCAATCACGAATCCGGAACTGGGAGCATGCCCTTTCCACAAGCGTAAGCGGGAGCTCGGTGAAGGCTCTTCGGATAGCGGCAATCAGGCTGGCTTTGGGGTTGTGGGAGGTCATGTTGGTTATGTTCTGAACGTATGACCAAACGAAGTAGTCCAGCAGCTCAGGTTTCCGATCTCACTCGTTGAACATTGTGTCACTTTCAGACATGATAGAAGGCTCCTATCACTCTTGGAATTTGTACACAACTGGCCAACTAGTAGATCTACCGCAACAAAAATGAAAATCGGTTTTTATCAAACGGAAATGGAACCATGTCGTCTTGTCTAGGGCGACAATTTTGTCGTTTCACCTTGTATTTGTTTCAATGACATACAGAACAGCAAAATAGAATCTGGAAGTTACGCCATCGAGTTTTCAAAGACTTTTTATATATATATATATATATATATATATATATATATATATATATATATATATATATATAATATATATATATATATAATATATATAATATATATATATATATATATATATATATATATATATATATATATATAAATTTACTATAATTATTAAATACCTTCAGCCACTAGTGTTTCATCCTTTCTTGAATCATCAGTGCAGGGTGTCACGATTACCGCCGGTCAAGAGATTAAAACCCGTCAACGAAGCCATCTCTGACTCCATTGTAAGGACCAAATCCATTCGGCCACCGTCAACCGCGAGAAATATCGTTGAAATTTAAACATTTATTTTTAAATGTTTTTAACGTCTGTCAAAGTGATTTAATGATTATGACATCATGATCTGCGCACACACATCTATATAGATAGATAGATAGATAGATAGATAGATAGATAGATAGATATTTCTATTTTACTTATTATATATCAATCTTTATATAAGAAGCTCAATATGATTACAGGGAAATATATAGAATAAATGACAAAAATTTATATTCCGAAATTCATGTTTGACAATCTTATAGTTTATTCCTTTAAATCAGTTCATTTATACAATTCTTGACAGTACCTGTTTCGTAACGCAAAATCAATCACTTAATTATTATATCAATTAGTGAATCTATTATGCTCTTAACTCACCAAAAGAAATAGCAACAATCAATCCGTCAAAAGGAATTAAAATGTGATACAACATGGTGAAAATCTGAAAATTGCAAGAGAAGCTGCAGTTACATTTATATTTTTCCATTACGCCATACTGGAATTTAATCAAAGTCATTAACCCCAACTATTCGTACTAACAATTTAATTAATTTATGAATCTTCTATCAAAACGTTCTATTCAATAATTAATAATTAGTAAATTTATTAATTCTAAGTTATGTATGGATACTTATGAAAATAATATCAACAAAATATAAATTATAAATTATAAATCAATATACATGCCCGTATATACGAAACTAAACTAAGCTACAAAAAAAGGAAAACCAACTATTCGTACTAACAATCTCAATCAACCTATGGATCTTATACTAAAATGTTCTATTTAATAATTAGTAAATTTATTAATTCTAAGTTGTGTATACAGACATGAAAATAGTATCAACAAAATTATAAATCACCATATATGTTTGTATGTACGAAACTAAACCAAGCTACAAAAAAAGGAAAACCAACTAATCGCACTAACAATTTTAATTAATTTATGAATCTTCTAACAAAATGTTCTATTTAATAATTAGTAAATTTATTAATTCTAAGTTATGCATGCATACTTATGAAAATAATATCAATAAAATTATAAATTATCATATATATAGGAAAAAAATTAAGCTACAAAAAAACTATTGACCATTTTAATCAGTTCTCGTAACTAAACAATTTATCCGAAATGAAAACTATACTTAATTCAAATCTATTAGCTATTACAATCATACACATTAATACATACATTATAATTTTTAATATCATAAAATTCAAAAACTATACTTACGTTTTGTTAAGTTTAGAATAATCTGAAAATTCTTTTATATCGTAAATTGTCCATAATTAAATTAACTTAATACAATGCAGGCAGAGTTACCTCCCTTGGAACCAAATCTTCAGAAATAAACTTTACTTATCTTTATTAATTTTTCACAACGCATAGACATCCATATTCAACTGATAATTAATTTTTAATTTTAATATAGTCTTTCACTCAATATTATTTTTTTAAAATTAAATCGACTTATATTTTAAATAAATTCAATAATTTTTCCATACAAAATGTTAGTATTACCGATTATTTCAATCGATAATCATAAGTTATTAAGTTATACTTCATATCCGCTAATGTTGAATTGTAAATGAATTAGTTACTTCAATTTACTTTATTTTTTATTTATTTATATATTTATTCATATTATTATCAATATCAGCACTATCAATTATTTATATTGAAAGTAATGTTTTTAATTTTTACATTTCACAGACTTAATTCTACATACGTCAATCTATTTTTAATAAATATTTTATGAACTTATTCCTTATTTAAGCATAATTTTTGCTATCATTGTATATATCCTAATTCTCTAATAAGTATGATTCAGAGTTTCTTCATCTGATAACATGTTATTTTAATTATAATTAAATAAATGTATATTTAAGTTAAAACTAATTTTAATTTTAATTCAAGTTATAAATATTGTTTAGACGTAAAAATTATAGACTATATCCAACCCAGATTATCCTTATACTTTAAACCCCCTCTCATACAAACTTTAATTACATCCTATTTATTAATTTTTTTTTTATTTATTTAATGTTTAATTAAAATTTAACTAATATATATGTTATAATATATATATATATATAGTAATTTATAAAATATATATGGCGATTAAGCTACACTGAATATTCTGCGTTTCATCCACTATAGGATTCGTCAGGCTTATGCGCCATATATATTTTATAAATTACTAACTAGCTCTACCTACGTATTGAGCACTTTTGAAGTAAATACTTAAAGTTTACGCATAAATCTATACTTTCGTATATTAAATTTATGTGAGTAAATGAAGTAGTTATATATATATATATATATATATATATATATATATATATATATATATATATATATATATATACTAGCAAGCAACCCGGCATTGTCTGGTCGTACAATATGCTTATAGATGATATTTTTCATTTATCTCTATTGAATATTATATATTACAAGGAATCATTTTCCCGGAGGACTAATTCGCAAAAAAATAAATAATAAATAATAATGATAATATCGTTCTTCAAATTCTGTCAGTGCTTGTTTACAATATAACGTCAGCTGATATTTAAACGACGATGAACGCCCTGGAAAAGTCACTTCTAATTAATGTTTAGTTTTAAAATATTCAAATGAAGAAATAATTTGCTGCGATATCCCCAGATTATAATAAATCTGTTTTTTGTTGTTCTTTAATAAATAATTTGCTAAAACTTTATCTTCTTTGGCCTGTTTCACAGAAAATACTCCCTCTATTTTTTTTATATAAAAGAGAAAATCTATTTTTAAGATTGGATTTTTCCGAGTTTTGATACTTATCGGATGAATTCTTTTTACATGTCATATCTAAGAACACTGCCAGACATATAAATTAGCTTCAGATCATGATGTTATAATCATTAGATCCATATGTCTCGATATTTAATAATAAATGTTTAAATTTCAACTGTAATTCTCACGGTTTACGTTGGCCGTGTGGTTTCTTCCTTGCTAATTCTGTCAGAGAGGGTTTCGTGGCTGGATTCGAATCTCCAGACAAGTTGTAATCGTCACTCACTGCACTGATGATCGCCGAAAGGAAGAAACAATAATATTTGTAGGTATTTAAAAATTATAATAGAAATAATTATATGCTAGCAGAACCCGTGGAAATTCCACGGTAGTTGAAAATTAAAAAATACACGCATCGGTAAGAAACATCTTATCACATAATCAAACTATTACATTGAGATTGGATCAAGTAGCATTAAAGACTTAACTAAATCACTTCAGGTTCTGGTAAATCTGCTGACACTTGCATCGATTCGATGAACTGTTCTCATCTTATCTTGATCTCGCAACATTATGATCATGTGGCAGTGTGAAATTCAATAACATAGGCATAGAAGTCCCAGTACATGTCGGTTTTTAATGTCTTTCAAAAATTAAGCTAGACGTGCATGATTTTTTTTTTACACGTTGGTCACCACTTATCAAGGCCCGGAAGCCACTCAGGTATAAGGTGCAAGTACATTAGTGTAGAGATTTGATGAAGTGTTTACTTAAGGGGGCGGTTCATTAGGAATTTGTTAACGTTGAACTTGAAGACATCCAAGTTGCAGTCAGGTGGGAAGCAGGCAGACGGAACAGAGTTCCACAGGCGTGCAGTTCTAAGAAAGAAGCTTTGATCATGGAATCCACGTTTTGATTTAGGCACAGATAAAGAGTGGGGGAAATTTTTCACAGTGGATTCAGCTAAACGGGTGTTTTTCGTGAAAGATTGGCGTGGTATTAAGTCAGATCGATTTTATGTAAGTTCTGTTCGCCCCAAGTTGTTTTCTTTTTAAGAGAATTTTGGATTACACTCGTGCGTAAGGAATAGGTCTAGTTTTCCGTATTTACTGAAAACTGCTTTGTGATAACTGCTTCATAATAATTTCAATGTAAGTAGATAATATAGTGTTCACCTGAAATGTGCAAAAGAAATCTAATCAAGAAAAGTACCCTATTATTTTACTTATTTCAGCATGACATGTAAATAGGTAATAATGTTCCCACCTGAAATGCGTAGGTTTTAAAAGATTCCTAATCAACAAAGCACTCTATGATTGTAAAATTTTCGACATGGTACTTAAGTAGGTAATAATGTTTTCACCTGAAATGCGTTTTTTTCAAAATATCCCTCATCAACAAAAGCACTATATGATTTTACTTATTTTGACATGACATTTAAGTAGATAATAATGTTTTAACCTGAAATGCGTTGGAATTTGTCTAATTTCAACATGACATTAAGAAGGTAATAATGTTTTTACCTGAAATGTGTAGGTTTAAAATATCCATAATCAACAAAACCATCCTATGATCTTACTTATTTTAGGTACTGATGTTTTCACCTGAAATGTGTTGGAATTTTTACTAATTTCAACGTAACATCTGAGTAGTTTTCACCTGAAATGCGTTAGTTTACTTTTTATGTTTCTTTCTTAGGCACGTGACGCCAGATTCTTCAATGTCGTTGGAATACTTTTTAACGATAATCACTCGTTGGCAGTCTTCTACTAACTTTTTAGTGTCAGGTTCTGCTCACTTTCTGCTCACTTTTTTTTTTAATTCGCATCGAATTAAAGTCTTTTTCCACTGTAAAAACAGCAGGATTTTGAATTTGCCAGTACTCAATTTAGCTAGTGTACACTCGTCACAATGCCTGTTAACTATTACTGCAAATATTAAATAGTCCTTGTTTTCTTTCTTAATTAAATTCAGACATTTTCAACTCTTTTGAAATAACGAGCTTTTTGGCCTTAACAGTTCTATTAAAAGTTTTCCGGTTTGAGAAAAAGCGAAATCAAACTTTGTTTGCAGTAAAATGTAATACACTTATCTGTGTTCTGTGAATCCTAGTTTCTAAGCAATAAGCGAACTTTTTAGAGTCTTCAATCAATGTCACACCTTTTAAAATACGAGTTGAAAATCTTGTCTTCATCCGAGGCGTAAATGAAATTGTCAATAGCGTTCCAAACTGTATTTTGCGAATATGCGATGTTATTTTCCGTGACTTGGTTTTTATTTGTTAAAGTTTGTTTTATTTGTTAAACTTTGTTTTCTCTTGTTGAGCCAGTAGCATTTTGACATCTTTCGTCCATTTTCTGTTGTTGCTCCATTTAGTATTTAACCAATTAAGTCTGTTGTATCCGATTTTTTTTTTTTTTTTAAATTTACGATTTTCAACGTAAGCTTTTCCTTTTGAATGATCAACACAATGTAGATTCTGAGGTCTTCTCTCAATTAAAGTTCATTTTTTATTATGGAATAAAAAAGTCAACATAAAATTCCTTTAATGTTCTCTTTCAATAAAAACGAGAAACTTTTAATTCACATAAAATAATCAACTTAATGGATTTTCCATTTATAACATTGTACACGTTGAAAAATTTTATTATCTATATTTTTAAATATTTTTTTTAAGTTTTTCGTGGAAAAAATTATTTCAGAATTTCAGAACTACCCTCGTGTATACATTTGTGTAGTATTTACTTTAACAGTGCTCAATACACGAGTAGAGTTTAGTAATAGTATAAAGAAAACTGCATGACCTTTTCTTTTGATGGAATGAAATAAATACTTTGTGTTTACCTTCTTGCCATGAGTAGAGTTCAGTGCAACTTTCAGAGTTGCTTCCTGATCATAAAAACGTTTAGTTATCCGGTTGTTGTTGTTGTTGTTGTTGTTGTTGTTTTTTTTTTTTTTTTTGTTTTTTTTTTTTTTTGTTTTTTTTCATCCAATGCCAGTAGGCGCAGGCGAAACCTGAATAAATTCCGCGGAATCTTTCACGTTTTTTCTAATGGTTGGAAATACTTGATCATTCGCTAAGACTATCACGAGTATTTTTTATCGTGACACAATCACTAGATGGGTTGCCTACTACGGCTTTAGAGAGGACCATCTACCTTCGAGAGAAGGTTCTACAGTATTGATATTCTGAATGATCCGTCGTTTGTGTTTTTTGGAACACTATCTTGCTCATCCGTATACTTTGTCACAAGGTCGATGTTGTTGAATTGGATCATTTGAGTACCGCGTTGTTCGAATATCTTGTCGCCTGTTGTTGTGACCCTTGAAAATGTTATAAAGAAAGACTCGAGTTACGTGTTTAGGTATTTTCCGGTTGTTAAGTTAGTCAGTCTGTAATCTCGTGTTAGATCGCGAGAATTCCCTACCTGAGTATTAGACTCGAATTTTTTACAGTGGTTATTAGAGTCCATTGGAGGTGAATGGGTAAGTCCTTATAACAGAAGGGTTAGGGTAAGGGTTGACATTATTGCAATTGAATAGGTTTTTGTTACTGGGCGATCCCCCCCTTTATTTTGTCTTATAAACTTTAATTAGTGTTTTATTTAAGCCAAATATATTCAACAAAGGTTTGTAGCTCTAATTGTTCATTAATGATACCAAAGTAGCATATTTCATTATTTTAATTATTATGTTCTATTATAAAGGATATTTGATGCCTAATAGTGAAACCATTAAAATCCATGTTCAAAAGGAAAATAATCAAGTCAGACAATATTCAATTACATTCAGTTGATTACATATGCATATAAAAACGCACTCATATATATTGTAATGTTTTGCACACATGTATATTATACTAGATGTTCAATATATATATATATATATGTGTGTGTGTGTGTGTGCGTGTGTGTGTGTGTTGTGTGTGTGTGATACCTTTCATTTACACACGTACAATATGCAAATAAACAAAAAACTGACAAAACAATGAGAATTAAGAAATAATAGTCGAGAACGTAATGTATATAAAGTCGGTAGAACATCTAAACAATAAACCGGTGCAGTTGTAATTTTGTAATAACTTTCTCAACACGGCGAACAAGTTTCTGCGTCTCCAGTGGTAAATCGTCTAGTACAATTTCCGATATCAGTTAACCCAACCCCTCTCAGAGACGTACTACACGAATCTGAAACTATGAAACCTGAAAATATGCTTGGCGTGTCGAGAAAGTAATTTTTAAAAATTCGAAACGCGAAAATTACGTAATCTTCAATCAAACTTGTATACATAACGATCATACTTGCCAGTCGATTTGCCTCCAACTCCACATTGGACCCAGCAAACCACTCCCTACCTGCCTTTCCTTTGCGGACAGATGCCACACTAGATGATCTGAAAATCACCCCTTCTCAGGTGCATGATACCATAAAAACCCTAGACATCTAAAAAGCATGTGGACCCGCTTTCCTCTCAGCTGTGCTACTAAAAAGATGAGGTTGCTCTGGTCCTCTCCAAACTATACAACAAATTCATTAACGAATCTTACTTTCCTGACTGCTGGAAAACTGCTTCTCTATTACCAGCTTACAAGAATTCTGGCGAAAGAGCTGACCCATTAAATTATCCCCTCATTAGGCTTCTCCTGCTTTTCGCTAAAATATTTGAGTCCATAATTAACAATGCTCTAGTCTATCACCTTACAGCTGCTAAACTTCTGACTGACCAACAAGATGGATTTAGACAAACTCGTTCTACAGCAGATATCTCTGAACGTATATACTATATACTGGAGAAAGCACGTGAGGGTAGAGCGGTAGCCCTAGATATATCTAAGGCTGGGTTTGACACCATGGTCTTCTCAGGAAAATCAGCTCTTACGGTATCACTGGACAAATACTTAACACAAATCATTCTTAAATAAAAGAAGAATCCAGGTTGTCCTTGACGGTCGTATATCTAAACAATCTATATATCTATAAAAACAGAGATGTGGATGTGCCACAGACGATTTCTGATTGGTTAATCCAATAATCACATCTCCTAAAAAACTATGGTTCGTGCGCTCTTAACTTTACCATAAAATATTATGGCTTTATTTATTGTCCATCTTGGAAGGGTTTAATTTTTTTCTAACTTGTTATTTACAAATTACAAAAATACGACTTACACAATCTAACAATCCAATCTCCGACATCACGTCCGTCATTCTGGTGCTAGCCGCACACACGTACACACAACACCAAAACAATGTTTTGAAAATCTAGCAAAAATTAATTTTCCTGAAATTTTTCAATATTTAAAAATAAATTATGCCGGCTGATAAAATTTTTAAACTTTTTTTAAAGCTAGAAAGATAAAATTTAAAATACTTATTTTTATATATATATATATATATATATATATATATATATATATATATATATATATATATATATACATAATATATATATATATACATAATATATATATATACATATATATATATATATATATATATATATATATATATATATATATATATATATATATGAAACTAAAATAAAAAAAAGAAACGCGCGTTCACTCGTGGTCTTTTAATTTCGGGTTTGTATTACTGTACACATAGATTCGAAAAAGTTGTCAAAAAACAAATATATAACAAATAAATGTTATCAAAGGCAAGATAAGTTACTTTTCTACCAAACTGGATATATTTTTCGTGTTTTTATTCAATGTAACATATTTATTCAGCTCGAAAAACGGGTTTGTATTACTGTACACATAGATTCGAAAAAGTTGATAAGATACGAAACAATATGCATAATATAAACACAGCACGAAAACACGCGCACACACGCACACACACTCACGTCCACTACCGTCCTTGGCTACGTCACATTGTTATGGCAACACGATAAACACACAGTAAATTTGATTTTCTTCATTTATACGCAAATATTACGCAAATATAAATCATATAGAATATCTGTATGAATATAATTACACGTAATAGTTAAATAAAGATGATCATCGTATAAGAGAACCGAAAAAAAAAACTAATAGGGAATTAATTAAAAACGATAGAAAATATGCACATTAGCTAGATCTTTTGTAGATCAATGCAATTCCACGACTCATAAATGACAAAGTTGTATTTTCTTTTTAAATAAATAGAAAAAAAGGGGTGTTGATAAGACTATCAATACACACAAAAAAATATAGATTTATTTTTGGGTAAAGTTCCCCCGGGTTTTCCTTTCACTTCAGTAAATAATGGTCTTTTGTTATATATATGGCGTACTATTATCCTTATATATATGATGTTTATGTTTATATATATATATATAAGTGATAGTGTCTGTGTGTGTCTGTGCGTCTATGTGCATTTCCCTACGCTAAAACTCTGTCAATTTTAAGCCTACAGATTCGAAATTTGATATACAGGGTACTGAGATTTGGGAGAATCGATGTGATAGGTTTTCGACAGAAATTTGGCGATTAAGTGGTCAATATTCAACAATTTGACATTTGAGAACTCTACCAAACTCCTCCTACAATTTAGGGTCTACACACGTGATATTTTAGATATAGATTCCTTGGACATGGATCTAACTTATTAACTTTACTTGATCCCTAAACAATAAATGTTAAGAGGTCATAATAGGGGTCAAAGTTTTAAAAAATTGACCTTTTTTTTCTCAGCATACACTTCAAAACACCTGAGCAACGCCGGGCACCGATTGCTAGTATGATATAAATGTGGCTGTACCTCAGGAGTCTATCCTTAGACCTTTACTATTCCTAATATTTATAAATGACCTCCTGGATAAAATTGTTTCTAAGATGGGTATATTTGCTGATGGCACCATGCTCTATAACAGACATGAGGAGAAAACAAATGAACACATATCTAAGGAAATGGCAAAAACACTAGAGGAAAATCTCCAATCTGTAGTGGAATGGGGACAAAAAAAAATGGAAGGTCACATTCAATGCTGCCAACACTAAGCTTGTTTCCTCTAATAATTACAACAAACCTTCTCAAACATCAATAGCTATTACGAAAGATATATTACCTGAAAGTACTTATTTCAAACTCATCGACCTTACATTCACAAGGAATATGACCTGGAGCAGATACATTGAGAGCATTGCCAAGGCTGCTGCGAAGAAGGTTGGCTCTCTTTACCGTGCTACTTACCCCTGAGAGTACCTTGTACCTCTACAAGACCACCATTCGCCCATGTATGGAGTATTGTTGTCATATTTGGGTGCATCTGCTACTAGTCTCTCGCTCCTAGACAGGGTTTAAAAGAGAGTCGTCAACCTAATAGGTCTTGAACTATCATCAAAGCTTCCACCTCTGTCTCATCGACGAAATGTTGCATCCCTCTGTATGTTTTACAAGTATTTTAATGGTGAATGCTCCGACGAACTACAGACCCTTGTGCTCCCTCGACGTAGATATCCCTGACAAAACTGACAAGCAGCAAAATCCCACCCTTACACAGTAGAGATTCCTAGATGTAAAAAAAAACCCTCTACTCTAATAGTTTCTTTCCAGAACAGCTATACTTTGGAACTCCCGTCTGAGTTCCTGCTTTCCCAACTGTACTGACATTTAGAAGCTCAAGTGTAATGACGGACATCTCGCTTAAGTCAACTCCCTGCTCAACGCTGCAACTTATGTCCCCGATAGTAGCCCCCTCCATCAAAGTGATACTGTGCCTTGTTTGGGGGGAAAATTAAATATATATATATATATATATATATATATATATATATATATATATATATATATATATATATATATATATAGGAAATTCTGCGGATGTTTACATATCCATGTATACCTCACCACATTGATGATAATTTAAAATCGCTAGAACATTCTATAACTGCTTAATAATTATCATGGGTTGAAGGGCCCCTTGCTAGAATTAAAGAGAAATGGAAAGGAAGGTAGATGAAAAGAAAAAAAATAAGAATGAGGGAAGATAAGTCTAAAGAGTACTCCAACCGATTTTCAGTTGGAAACTTGCAGACCAAAAGAAAACGGCTTACGTCTAGCCTCGAACCAAAGTAAGTAAAAGAAATCCCAAGATGTTTCCGCGAAAATCTGCTGTTCTTTGATGAAAAGTTTCAAAGGAAATGAATCAAAGACAGTATTCGATGCAAAACTGCAAGATGAAGACAAATCCGGCGCCTGTTTTTTTTGTTTGTTTTTTTTTGTTTGTTTCTTTTTTTTTTTTTTGTTTTTTTTTTTTTTGTTTGTTTGTTTTGTCGTCGTTGTTGTTTTATTTTTTATCTTTTTTATTTATTTATTTTATTTATTTATTTATTTATTTTTTTTTTTTTTAAATATCGGAGACTAATTCGTATTATTGAAATTGGTTAATTTACCGTATTTTGTTGAACTATATATGTTTAGGTCAAAGTCCAGAATAGTTAACACTC
The DNA here is from genome assembly GCF_053919585.1 of Euprymna scolopes. Lineage (NCBI taxonomy): Eukaryota > Metazoa > Mollusca > Cephalopoda > Sepiida > Sepiolidae > Euprymna > Euprymna scolopes. The sequence goes on along the minus strand of NW_027633680.1, from coordinate 105,501 downwards.
GAAAACTCGAAAACTTCAAAAGTATCATTCATGCAAAACACATTGTATTCTTAGAATCGTTCGTAATAATCAGTTCTAACTCGTAGTCGTTGCGATATTGAGGGTTGATTCCTCAGAACAGGCGGTATACAACTCGTATTTCGGATTTCTACCTGTTCATAGCTGACAGTACAAAAGCAAGATACGCCATGGATTAAATACTCAAACTATAACCGTTGCTAGATTACAAGCCGAGATGAGAATGGTGGTCTGATTAAGTGCAGTAAAGGAATAATTGTCAATTCGTATCAATGTACGTTCAAGCGTAACTTTAAAAAAATAAAATTTTAAAAATATTTTATGAACTTGATAGCTTAAATAATTCAATCAATTCGTAACTAAACAATGCTGTAAATGATTGAATTAAATTTTACAACTATTCGTTTTTAATAAAGTAAAAAGACCGGTACGCAATGGTTGTTTATATCTATACCTATACTCCTATAACGTTTTGTTTTGTGTGTGTGTGTGTGTTGCTATTCATATGTCAACACTCAGTCGAAATTTAGACTCAATCCGTGATCTCTTTAACTCTTCATTGGGACTTCCAACCCCACCCATGCTACTAATCTGTCAAGCAGAAACGCCCTGTATTGTGGTTGCACACTCATTATACCGACATCTACTCACATAGTCGTATTTACATACGATATGCACACACTACACAACGCAAATGCGCAAATACATTTATATATTCACACATTCATGTGCATACACGCTTATATATACATATGTATATACACTCACACAGAAAATATTATATATGTATGTGTACCTATTTACTATGCCTCCCCACGGGACAGAGTTAGACACCAGGGTCGTTTTTTAACGTGGAGAAAAGGTACAAAAATTAAAATTGTCTCAGTTGTGAAGGATTTCTCCTCCACCGAAAGAGAACAAGAAATAGAAGTGCAGCATCTGAAGAACAGATACTACACTTTGATCTCGTCCCGAAGGCCAAAATTATATGTATGAGTACGTGTCTGTCTGTCTGTCTGTCTGTCTGTATGTATGTATGTATGTATGTATGTATGTATGTAAGTATGTTGACCCATCGGCGTGTGGAATATGCTCTGGTGCCCAGCAACCTAAGTCCCAGTCATAGATCCAATGACATGATGGGTAAAGAGGGCTCTGTAAGCCGTGGTGAAGGCAACCTCTCTAGGAGAAGGAAACCCCTGATATAAAACCTGCGGCGACTGCTGCATCCAATGATGTTGACTTGCTCTTCTTTTTAGTTATGTGGCAGTTGTTTAGAGAGTGGGATTGTCTTGGTGCAAAGTCTTTCCTCACTATAAAAAAACTCATGCACAGGCATTACTTGATATGCAATGGAATATACATTTTACCATCAGTGTGCATCAAAAAGGCTGGCTGCAGCCTAAAACGGTAAACAGACACTCAATGAGGACTGATGCGCATATGGACGTCAATGGAAATAAAGGCTTTGGAACATCCAAAGTCTGGATCGGCAGGTGTTCAGGGCATCACAGTTTGGACCTGATCATCAGCAGATGTGCAGGACTGTAGAAGGTTCATAGAAGTAACCGTCCGCCACATGCTGCTAGTGGCGCCAAAAATGTATTAAGTAATGACAATACTCCAGAACGAGTTTGCTGCCATCATCATGTATGTATGTATACGACATAATCACGTTGACACACGTGTTCTCGTCAAATCACCGAAGTTAAGAAAGACTGAGCCTGGTTAGAACCAGATGGATGACCATTTGGGAATTCTAGGCACTGTATGTTCTCTCAGCTTATTTTATTTCGACATTATTTCCAGTCGTGCTGAACCTTCGCTTGCAACTGGTATTTAACAAGGCCGACATAGGAGACGTGTAGTTAGAGATTGTGCAATTCTTGACACAAAACTTCCACACGCAGGCATCTTTACAATGGGTATCCATAGTCTGTCAAGACTGAAGGAAGCTACCATGTATGTATGTATGTATGTATGTATGTATGTATGTATGTATGTATGTATGTATGGTCATCCACATACAGTACTGTTTCGCTGTTTTACAGCTCATCAGTGTGGCTAGACAGGCAATTGCCTCAAGCCAGGATCGAAACCCAACGAAATGACATATAAATACAAAATACACACACACACACACACACACACACACATATATATATATATATATATATATATATATATATATATGAAATAAAATGGAGGTGGAAGGTGGAAGGACCTGGATACTCAACGTTTCGCCCGGTTTATGCGGGCTTCTTCAAGAGGGATGGTCACTGGAGAAATTCTTGAAGAAGCCCGCATAAATCGGGCGAAACGTTGAGTATCCAGGTCCTTCCACCTCCATTTTATTTCATATCGTCGGATTTAATCCAGCTCAACAATCATATATATATATATATAATTTAAAATCTTAAAATAGAAATATTAATACTAATATTTGAAGTACAAATCTATCCAGATGAAAATGCTCAATATTCGAGATACAGCGTCAGTATATGAAAAGACGTAAAATTTTAGCAAATAATTATTTACAGCATGTATTGTTCGCACAAGGGATAAAGATAATTATTTCCGTATTTCATGGAGTTTCCAAAATTGGTACTTTTCGTCAAGAGAAAAACAGTAAGCTAAAGAACTTTTTAATTGAAAATTTTACTTTGTAGAAGATTTAAAGATATTAAATCCTCTACAAGCTATAATTTTCTACACTGCAATATTTTTTCCAGCAGCATAATCTCTTAAGAACTATAAATCTATACAATCTGAATATTTCAAGTTCCTGGGACAAAAATGCTACCAATAGATCGAATTTTACCAAGTTTCAACCATCTATGATTGGATCCTGTTTCTGTCTAAATAATCTGTATATCCTGCGTTCAATGTAAATACTCTCTTTTAATCTGTATATAAGTAAATATGTGTGTATGTGTGTGTGTAAATATATATGTGTGTGCGTGTATGTGTGTGTAAATATATATGTGTGTGCGTGTATGTGTGTGGGGAGGATATGCTGATTCAATTATATTTCACCTGTTATTTATACCAATCTTTTTTTTATTTATGAAACTCGATATATGTTAAATATAATTACAGAGCTTATACAAATAAATGACAAAAAGGTTCATATTCAAAATAGAAGATTTTGTTCATCTTACCGTTTATTTCTTTTTTTTTTTTTTTTGCTTCTTAGGCTGGTACACTATTTCCAGAATGTTACAAATTTGCACGAGAAGTGAGGTAAATTGATTATCTATAAATGCTAAATGATTGGACATAAACCGTCGAGAGTATTGAACCACTCACATAGGAATATTCGTTATTATCACATTTATTTCATTTTTAATATCATTTGAAAGTATTTATTCAAGTTTCGCATTTTATAAGACGTCCTATCCATTTTAATGAATAACTGATATTTGATGACATGTATTCATTACCCCTATTTGACATTATAGTTAGAGTCTATTCTAAAGGACAGTGAGATCGGAGTTAATCTGTCAAATATTGGTCAGTGATTTGAAACGAAGATCATGTCGAATTAATCTCCCATCTCTTCCAATAATTTTGTCTTTATTAAAAGAAAGAAAGAACGTTACGAAAGAATGTTTTTGCAGGCGGAGTTCCCTTAGTCTAGAAAAAAAAACACGTGAAATACTCAACAAATCCTCGATCGAATAATACGAGGGACTTATTTGATTCCTTGGTACAAACTCGGTAATATTAAGTAGGGATCAAAGGTGAGTCGATTAATTCAGATGAAGTAGTGATACCCTCCCCTACATCTAGGGGTAGTAGCTAACAAAATGTGACTAGCATTGAATCATTTGTTTATATTTTATTATTCTGTAATTGAATTTTCTTTACAAATGTGTAAATATTTTCTCATAAGAAATTCAGATAAAAACTCTGGTTGTTTTGCTTTAGAGCATATCAACCTTTGTTTTTATTATTTAATGTTAAATCTGGTCATGTTCATTTAAAACATTGTTTTAAATTTTTTACGTCTTTAAATAGTGTTTGGTTTGGTTGGATTGGTTGTTTTCAACTCTTTTCTGGGTATTTAATGCCAAATGTAATCATTTTAAGAAAACGTTTTATGTTTCAAATTCTTTGGGTATTCAAATATTTATTCGTAGTGTTTGGTTTTGTGAAAGGAAATTGTTTATTTTGTGGGGTGTAAAGGGGGATCTGTCCAGAACATGATTTAGTTTTGCAATAGGAAATGAAAAACAATGACATCAGGCATTCGATATCTTCAGACAATAATATCTGATAGTGCCAACAACCAAAATGAGGAAAGGTGAGGGGAAAATTAACAAAACAAAAATGAACGTAAAAAGACTCCCAAATAGCGGCAGTTATATATGTATATATATATCGTTAAAACACACCCGAAGCGCTTTTCGTTCAGACTAACTTTTCAAGGGTATAAGTCTGAAATTTTTTTTTTTTAGAATATTTTGTAGTGAAATGGAGTAAGAGCGGAGAGGAGTTCAAAAAAAAAAAAAAAAAACTACCCAAATAATTCTAATTGAAGCCGGGGTTTTCTCTGCTTGCACAAAGGGGGGGGCTGGAAATTATGGCAAGTGCTTCGAGGACAGATAGGTGGAACTTTGTACGTCCTCGGTACAAAACAGAAAAACTCTCCGAAGAGAAAGCAAGACCGCACTCCTTTTTATCGACCAAGTGTTGGTTGATGGACGATTCTATCAATTGAGACTTTCTGGTGGTAGATTGATGGTCTCGGATGAATATATACACAGAGAGAGAGAGAGAGAGAGTGAGAGAGAGAGAGAGAGAGGCTAACATGTTGGCAAGAATGTTTTTGCGGTTTTTCACTTTTAAATTCAAATGAACATATCTCGATTCAAACAAATATTTATTCATCTAAATAAGCACCATCAGAATCACCACACTTTGGCCAACGCAAGACACGTGTATTTGTGCCAGTAACGTAAAAACTGTGAGTTCTAGTGGCCATGAAGTCGCTGAAGTCTTTTTTGATATTGCTTAGGTCTTTTAAGCATTTCTCACGCAGAAAGTTGCCAAGTAGTAGTAGTCTGTAGGTGAGAGGTCTGGAGAGTATGCCGGATGAGGCAGAGTTTCGTAGCCCAATTCATTTAACTTCTGCAGGGTCGGTTTAGCAACGTGGATTCGGGAATTGTCGTGGAGAATTGGGTTGATGATATTATCGAAGTTTGTGATGCATTTCATCCATTTGTTGACATTACTTCTACACTGTAATGGTTTCGCCGGCATTCAAAAAAAATGTAATAGATGAGACCAGTTGCAGACCACTAAACAATCAGGTGACTTTCTTTGGTTCACTCTGGCTTCGAGAAGTGTCGTAGACCTTCGTCGATGTCTTACAACTGAGCTGAGCATCGCCGGTTGGGCTAAAGAACACATTTTTCATTGCAAATTACAACTCGGTCGAGAAACGGGTCGTTCTTGTTGCGTAAAACGAGAGAAGACAACACTTTATAACGGCGTTTCTTTCGGTTGACGTTCAACTTGTGAAACACCCATTTATCAAGTTTTCTGTATTTCCAATCTCTCTCAAGTGGTTGGAAAACGTCGTATACGTTATGTCTAATTCAGAAGAAAGTTCCTGAAAAGTTGTGCGAGGATTGGTTTTGACTAAAGTAAAGGTATTATAATGAAAACCTATGTGAAAATACATCATTTGAAATCAAATTTAGAAATTCTGCAGGAACTGTCCTCTCAAGATGATAATATATGTGCGGAAATTACAAAGTTTTCGCAAGAATCTTAAAATATTACTGGGTAATACTAAGACGACATATCCGGATTTACAGTAAAATATTGCTAGCTGTGTATAAATTCTAACTTTGTTTTATGCAGAACTAGCATGGGTACCCGGCGTTGCCCGGGTATTTGGAGATGTATGTTGAGCAAAAAAAAAGTGGTCAATTTTTTTCACTTTGACCCCTATTATGCCCCCTTAAAATTTATTGTTTTGGGCTCAACTCAAGTTATTAAGTTAGATCCATGTCCAAGGAACCTATATCTAAAATTTTAAGTGTTTAGACCCAAAATTTCTGGAGGGTTTGGTAGAGTTCTCAAAGGTCACATCGTTGAACTTTGATCCCTTAATAGCCAAATTTCTGGCCGAAAACCAATCACATCAATTTTCCCAAATTTCAGTACCCTGTATATTAAATTTCGAGTCTGTAGACTTAAAATTGGCAGAGTTATTGCGTAGGGAAATGTACACACACAGACACACAAATACACAGATACACAGATACACACACACACAGACACTTTAACTTTTACAGATATATAGATTTTAGTAAACAAAAGGTGTAATAGCCAAGTGTCCCTAACTCACGTTCCGAATCTTTAATTTTCGATCTCTCAAATAATTCTAAAATGCCATCTATAAAACAAGAAAATGCTGCAGGCAAAGCTATTACCAAAGTGTTGCAAGCCTAATTGAGTATTAGGCGCCTTGAGACAAACGTTATCAGTAGTTGGTAATATAGAACGTGTTATCATAATGAAAATATTAAGTAAGAGGAACAGATCGAAGAAAATTAAACCGAAATTAAAGCTGCACTGGAAGGGTAAGTAATTCTATAAATAGTTCTGGGATAATATACAGAATTTGGGTGCTGAAAAGAGCGTATATGCGGCAGTTATGTGCTCAGTACAGCAAGAGCAAATGCAGGTGCCAAAATTAAGTTGTTTCTTTTTAAACTAGGCTGGCGTTGTTCGCGATACTATTGGTACCATGTGATTTAAACTTCTGTAAAATTATATATATATATATATATATATATATATAGAGAGAGAGAGAGAGAGAGAGGCAGACAGACAGACAGACAGACAGAGACAGAGGTAGATAGATAGATAGATAGATAGATAGATAGATAAAAAGGGGAGGGGTTAATAATTGTGAAATTAGCAAGTTTACATAGGGGAAACATAACAAAATCCAATTTTTTATGTACGATCGTTTCGGAAACGATATCCCTTTTATTTCCGAAACGATCGTACATGAAAAAATTGGATTTTGTTATATTTCCCCTCGTGTAAGCTTGATAATTTCACAATTATTAACCCCTCACCTGTTCTATATATATCTCTAGGTTAACAACACCTATTGGGCTTTTCATAACTGCAATTCTCCTTGCTATTATAGACCTTGTCTATATATATATATATATATATATATGTATATATATATGTATATATATATGCATATATATATATATATATATATATATATATATATATATATATATATACAATGCAGAGAGAATGAGGTGTTTACCTGATACAAGCAAGGGTAATATTCAATCTAATATAAATACCAGTATTTATATATTTATATATTAATCTCAACCAAAAAAAAAAAAACTCAATAGAAACACAATAGATTTTCCTATTAAATGAGCTTAAAATAAGCAGATCCAAGTAGGTCTCTATAGAGACGATTCCTTTCTCTCTACAAGAGCCAGACCTAGGGATTATAATAAAATTGTTAAGAAATTTAATGATTTTTTTAAATAATTTGGGGCTCTCAAAAACATGTAGCCATTAAGAATACAAAAAAAAACTATTAAATTATTTTTAAGTTCGTTCTTTGCTTCGTTTTCTCATAAATTTACAAGTATAGTTAACTTCCCAATCCAAGCTACGGAAGTGGGGCTGAGAAAAAGGCGGAATATCCACTCATATCGAATGCAATTCTCGCATTCCTTGGAATCAACAGTGAACATACTAAATAATCTTTTGTTCACATCAACCAACCTCATACGGTTGTAAAGAAAAACTTTATTCCTGATCACAAGTTTTTAAAAAAACCGCATTCTTTTCCTGTCGTGCTTTTCCATCTACTTCTGTTACGGACAATATTGCTAATAATTCCAGTTGTTTGGTTTGTTGGTTGTTTTTGTTTTACGGCATATCAACACTTTTCAGGTTATTTAATGCCAAATCCAAAGATTTTGAAGAAAAAAAATTTTCATATAATATATTTGTTGTTTTCAAGTCGGATTCTATTTAACACATAGTTGGGACCATAACAGGTACTACCACTCCGGGTCAGAGTGGACCTGGGAGCAATGGCAATTAAAGGGTGGCTCCACACTCCCCAAAGCCCGTAAGCTGG
>NW_027633680.1:79837-92337 GCF_053919585.1 Euprymna scolopes | reverse complement strand
TTTCCATTCTATGGATGTCAGGCACGAACGAACACCCCATAATTTTATTATACCATATTTCTTCAAACTGAAACATAATTATCAAATATACTTACGCAGATAGATATGAAAAGTCTTTATTAAAGTTTGTGCCTATTTCCATTCTATGGAGGCCAGGCGCGAACGCAGACCCCACAATTTTATTATACCATCCTTATTTAAGTTAAAACATACTTATCAAAGTATTCTTGTGTACATCTATATCAAAAACACTTGTAAACGTTTTTTTAATTTTTTAATTTTTTATTTCCATACTTTGTGGACCAGGCGCGAACGCAGACCGCACAATTTTAATGAACCACCGTTCTGCAGGATCAAACATACCCATTCCTGTGTCTCGATACATCTTCTATCATTATATGTAATCAGTTTTTTAAAATAGTCAACCATATAGGAGCCTATTCGTGACCAGACACACACACACACACACACGCACAGACACACACACACGCACAGACACACACACACACACACAAACATTCAGCTTTATATTATATATATATATATATATATATATATATATGCATGCGTAGAAATAATACATTTAGTTGACATACATCTTACAAATAATTTTATTTTTGACCTCTTAGCAGATATTTTATCGGCTACAAATGAAAGCGATTTTTACATGTCCAAATCCGCCTTATATATCAATGTTCAGGTCTGTAAACCCAAAATTGACAGAGACCGTTCCTCACAGAGACAGAGAAGTTCACACACATACATACCTACATGATGATTGCAACGTCTTGTAAGACGAGTGCCACTCCCTCAGATACTTAAAGTCCATGATCCCAAAAATGACTTCTTTTTTTTTTAGTCTTACCGGTGAATTCACACGCTCAAGCAGGCATGACACTTAAGACGGTCATTGAGATCAATTATTACATGCTTCCAGCATTTCAAGCCTCCACGCATAACAACTTTTCCACGCATCACAACTTTATAGACAAATGCCTGAGGGAGTATCTATACACAGATGATGTTACAGAGTCTTAACTTTGTACGACAGCTAAGTCTCTCTCTCGGTTAAAAAAGTTGAGATCCAGCAATAAGCAAGAGAAAGATAGCCAGCAACGTTAAACTGCAGACCAGCTTAATGCTGGTACTGGTCTCCCGCTTACAGGAGTCCTTTCCACCCCAACACACACACATACACACACAGAAACATACACGGTGCTAGTTGGTCGTTGACTCCGAAAAAGGGCTCATTCGCCCTTTGGGAGACTAGCCATCCTCCTCACCAAACAAGTCTGGTGGGGTAACCAGTTTAGTCGCCGGTGACCCGACCATGAGGCAGGTAGTACTGGGTTACATGGTACCAGTAGCATATGACATGACCTGACATATAATACATACATACATACATAGAGAGAGAGAGAGAGTGAGAGAGAGAGAGAGAGACAGAGACAGAGACAGAGACAGACAGACAGACAGAGCGAGAGAGAGAAAGAAAGAAAGAGATTATACGAGGGGCGTTGCAAAAGTAATGCCTTCTATTTTTTTTATTCCGCATGAATGGGTCAGAGAAGATATCAAATTGCATTTTTATGATACTCAGAGTATGCATTCATAACCTGAAAGTTTCATCTCTCTGTTGCAGATATTGATGGCGTGATATTCTAAGAAACAACACCTGTTATAGACGTATGTCAGAAGCAGAGATGTGTTATTGAATTCCTCTACATAGAAAAACATTCACCGGCGCTTGTGGAACGTTTACGAATCTGATGCCGTTGATGATTTGTTTTCATCTTTTTCATTTTTTTATTCTCTTCCTTTGTTTCGTTGCTTCAAATTTGTGTGATCCTTATCTTTGTTCCATTATTCTACATTTGTTTGGTTTTTAAGTTTGATTTTTTTCAATTTTTTAAAAAAAATTCTTATTATCTTATAATTTAAACTTTGTTTAAGACTGTCTTGTACTTCTACGCTCTTTCTGGCATACGCTGACTTAACTTCCGGTCTCTACTTCAAGAAACCCCTCCTCTATAATCGCACCCCTCTAGCATTACTTCCTATCGCTTTCTTCACTATTGTTTCTCAATATTAAATGTACATCTTAAAACGTACCATAGCAACCCCATTACATACCATTCATAACGAATTACTTATCATTTATATTCATTATGTGATGATGACAATTTCATCTTATACAACCCTAATCATTTTATTTCTCCAATTTTCCTCCCTCCACATTTATACTGTTATCTTCTTCCTTGACACTTTATTTTGTTCTTAATGTACTTATCGCTAGACGTCATCTTTTTAATAAAGTTCCTATTTATTTGCCTCCCCTACGAGGGCCGAGTTAGATTAGACACAAGGTCGGTTTTTAATGTGGGGGAAGATCTAGCTCTCCAAAAAGGGACACTTTGGATAGGGACAAAAATAAATAATTGCCTCAGTCATGAAAGATTTATCATCGACTGATCCAGGACAAAAAAGGTGAAGTGTACCATCAGGAACAGATACTACACTATGATCTTGACCTTTTGTCTTATTTTGATGAGAAGCATTAGATTTGAAATACTTACGTATAAAAATCTCACTATTGAATGAAATTTATATGCATTTGAATATATCTTTGTATTCTCGTTTTTCCCCTCCTTTTTCCCCTTTTCTATGGGGTGGAACGATAAAATTGTCGCTATAAATTTTTTTGGATGGAAATCGGTTTTCTTTATTTGTTATTTTATTTTATTTTTTATTTATTTTATTTTTATTATTATTATTTTTTTTTTTCAAACCATCTACTAGTTGGCCAGTTGTATACAACCCCCAACAGCGATAGAAGCCTTCTATCATGTTTGAAAGTGACACAATGTTTAACGAGCGAGATCGGAGACGCGCCGCTGTACAACACATGCTCTCTACCGATCCAAGTTATGACAACAGGACTGTTTCCAGCACCCTCAAAATGCATCACTGGATTGCCCCGAATAATAGGAACGTGTCCAGGATGATCAAAACAAAGTTTTCAGTCACGATTATGGTCTTTTGTGTGGTTTTAAGTAAGGGCCACATCATGCCATCTCATATCTACGAAGTCAGCTTGAAAGTCAACACCAAAGTGTACCTGGATGTGCTGAAGAGTGTGGTGATCCTCTGGTGCAATCAGATGGCCGCTTGCAGACACTGGGTGTGGCAGGAGGACTCAGCGCCGGATTATAAGTTCAAACCGACCCAGGCTTGGCTTCAGAAAGAGTGTTACGATTTCGTACCTATCTCTCACTGGGCCCTTTCTTTCTCCGACCTGAACCCACTGGACTATTTCGTTTGGTCATATGTCGAGAATATCACCAACTTGGCCTCCCTCAACACCAAAGCCAGCCTGAGCGCAGCCAGCCGCCCGCCCAGTTCCGGACCCGCATTGAGGCGGTGAATGGAGCTGAAGACAGCCACATTGAATAGATGTCAGTTCTACTACATAATCAAATTACCTGAATTGATTTTTTTCAATAAAAGTTTTCAAATAAAGCTGTGACGTTGTTTTCTTTATTACGACACTTTTATCGTTGCACCCTGTATGTATATATATAAAAGTATATATATATATGTGTGTGTGTGTGTGTGTGTGAGAGTGTGTGTGTGTGTGTGTGTTGTTCTGCTTTGTTACGAAATAAAAAAATAACTGTCGAAACATGTACATGAAAATGACAGAAAACTTATTTCTCGTTTTGATATTTATTGGTAAAGTAATACCAAAATAAGATAAAGTATTTTATTTGCCTTCTCTTCAAGCCGAGGCACAAGGTCACGAGTGGTTTTAAAATTTGGCGCGTGGTGGCCAACAAAAATTGAGAAACCCCGTCGGCATTCCCCAGTAAAGGCTCTATAGGCGATTAGCTATAAACATAAAGAAGATAAAACCTGAGAAGTCGGACCCTTGGACAGCAAAAGTCATTGTTGAGCTGATTGTCGGTGTCGTTTCGCGCAAAGATATACTGTTTGCCGATTATCAGATTCGGCCTTACTTGATTTGTAAGCCGTCGTCTTAATAATTCCGCTGCGATGCATATGACTTGCATTGAAATCACTTGATAATGTTGATTGTATGTTAAATATCACAGGGTAATTTCAAGGATTGAACGGGATTGGCAATATCGTTTATTTTTGTGCCGGATTATGTCGTGGCAGTCTCGAGGAGCTGGCATTAAGCTCTTTGCAAATTACCTTTCATTTCGTATGAAATTCCAAAATACGAAAAAATATGTACAAAAAAAACATATATATATATATATATATATATATATATATATATATATATATATATATAAATATATACAAAATGAAAAACTAACTCCTCTCCCATGATGAGAAGGAAAGTTTCTTTTGAAACTCCGCGGATCAAGAAAACTCCATTTTATTTGTGTTTCCTTTCCAAAAAATAAATAGCTTTTTAACTCTTGCTAATGTGTTTTTCAACATATTTTATTAAATGTTTGTACTAATATATATATATATATATATATATATATATATATATATATATATATATATATATAGACTTGTATGTAATATACTGAGTTCGTGTAATTCAGTAAATTGTTGCTTTTTTGAAGTCTTGATTTTGCTTTCATACTATATATATATATATATATATATATATATATATATATATATATACGAAGGGCATGCAATAAGTAATGCCCCTGACCCACTTCTCATAGTAGTAGAGCAACGAAACTTGGCACAGTTATTAGTCTTTCTCTACATAGGAACCACCCAGAGTTATGCATTTCTCCCATCGTTTGATGCAGCTCTGGAGACCGTTTTTGTAGAACACCCCAGATTGGTCCTCCAACCTCAACATGATTTCAGAAATCAAGGCTGCATCATCTGGGATGTTTGAATTCACGATGCCCGCGTTTTACAAGGTCATATGATAGGACATTATCACCATAAATTTCTTTCATTTCATCAAAAGTGTCCTGTGGTGTGTGTCCTTTCAAATACAAAAACCGGGTCACTGCTCGACATTCAACAGACTCCATTTCACACCTGACTCAGTTCAAACACCTGTAAAACAGAAATCACAATTAGTTCAGAGCTGTAATTTTCCACATAACCCGTAGAGATATAAATCATTGCACATGCAAAATTTCAGCTAGATCAGACAACTGGAAGTGGGTCAGGGGCATTACTTATTACACGCCCCTCATATATATATATATATATATTTATATATATATATATATATATATATATATATATATATATATATATATATATATATATATACATATAGGATTCTTCAGGCTTATGCCTAGAGTGGATGAAACACGGAATATTCAGTGTAGCCTAATCGCCATGTATATTTTATAACTTACTAATTAGCTCTACCTACGTATTGAACACTGTTGAAGTAAATACTTAAAGTTTACACATAAATATATACTTTCGTATACAGGGTGACCCCCCCCCCAAAAAAAAAATTGAGGACATTCAATTGTTTTTCTGTGCATTTTACAGTCAACGGAGAGAAAAAGGCCAAAGACCCTAGTGTTTTCATGTAATGTTTTTTTTTAATATAATAAACTAGTTATGACCAAAGTTTCATTTCATTCGGACAAAACACTAAGAAACGAGGCCTAATTAGAGTTGGGGCCCGTTTTTTTTAGTCATCCTGTTTTAAGTTTATGTGAGTAAATGAAGTAGGTATATATATATATATATATATATATATATATATATATATATATATATAAAATAAATGACAAAGATCTATATTCTAAATTTCATGATGTTGACCATCTTACAATTTATTCCTTTAATTCCGTTGACATTTACAATTCTTCACAGTATCTGTTTCGTAGCGCAAAATCATTTATTTAATTATTATATCAACCAATGAATCTATTTTGCCCTTTATTCATCAGAAAAAATAGCAAAAATGGAGTATTGTTGCCACATCTGTAGAGGAGTTGCTTAGAGTATTTTTCCTGCCTTAACAGGGTACAACCGACGTCGAAATATGGAGGGCGATGTCTTTTCACTTCTCTGCTCTCTGCTCTCTTTTTCACTCTCTCTCTCTCTCTCTCTCTCTCTCTCTCTCTTTCTCATAGAAGAGGCGTTGCCAGCCCCTCTCTCTGCCCTATCGTTATTTTCATGGCAGGTGCTCGACTGTGCTTCACTCTGTTTAAATCGTATTTCATTTATTTTTTATTTTATTTTATTTTTTTATTATTTATTTTATTTTATTTAAATTTTATTTAATTATTTATTTATTTATTTAAATCTTATTTAGTTTTTAAATCTTTATTTAGTTTTTATCTTTTCTATCTATAGGGAACGCATACATACATGCATGCATACATACATACATACATACATACATACATACATACATACATACATACATACATTAACAAAGACTGAAAATTGAATTTAGGTTTTAATAATTTTCTTTGTTTTTTACGGATTTCTATTAATTATGGTATTAGATTTAAAACAAATCATGCTTACTTTCCTTGCCCGTTCTTATGCAAATGTAAAGTTTGTATTACGCTTTCCTATTCGAAAAAAAAAATACATTAAAAATTCACATTTATTTCCCCTGAATTTAATTTAGCGATAATTATGCTCTGACAATATTTTAAGGAGAGGTAACATTATATTAGTTAGCTTGTCTCCTGGATTGTGATAATATGCCTTGTGATGAGAAATTCATTTTAATAATTACTCATTTTTCATTAAAGTTATTTTTCAATGAATCTACTATTGTAATTTTGTCATTTTTTTTTGTGTGCAATTTGTAATTTTTTTCGGACACTGTATTGGTTGCATCATTTAGTGACTTAAAAAATATGAGTTTGATATTTTTAATAAAATTGCTTTCTATAAACGCTGATGTATTAATTAATAAATGCTGAAAAATAAATTAAGATTAATTGTTTTTAAATCCAGATATTAATTTTAGGTTAAAGAATATTTTCACTTTCAGTGATCGTCCTTGTGTTAATGTAAATGTTTACGTTAGTATTAATAACATTTGTTTACCCTTGAAAATCTTTTGTTGTTACTGTTGTGTCCATGTTTGCATATTTTCGATCGTGATGTTTCTTTCTTCAAAATAAATGCATAATTTCGTAATTAGTACCTGGCGTGATTCCATGCATACTAAAGCCAACAAAGATGGCGATGGGCCAATCTGAATATCTATGGAAAATGTTCGCACTATAGTTTCTTTACTTGGGTGTCTCCTTTCTAATAAAAAAACACACACACACTTTATTTTTCATTTTCTTTTTTATAGTTAAATGTTTTTCAGATTTCCAAAATTCGCGGAACTTTTTTGTAAATATTTTAAAAGAAAAAGCACACAATAAAATACGCACTGGGAAGATAAATTGATTTTCCAAGAAAGCACAAAAAATGTTCCAGAACGCAGCAAGGGTGGTCGACACGTTAAATGGAAAAATAATCCTTTATATATTAATAACGTTAGATTAGCTATTGAACTTGAGTAAGATTGTTTGAATTAATATGAAGTGAGTTTGCAAAACCAGGTTCATTTTTAAAAACAGTAAAAGACAAAATTCAAAATTACTCTCCCCCCTCTCTCTCTCTCTCTCTCTCTCTCTCTCTCTCTCTCTCTCTCTCTCTCTCTCTCTCTCTCTCTCTCTCTCTCTCCTCGACGGATCACATACTATCACTGGAGAGACCATGCTTTAACCAAGAAGTAAAAAGAAAAAGAACATACGTTTTTTTATGAATTATTTATTTTATGTTTAAAATTCTAAAACTAGAATAAATATTTTGTTTTGAAAAAAACACATTATGTTATCGTTTTTATTTTCTAAGTATTTTTTTTTTAATTTTACAATTATTTCATAAAAAAGAAGAGTTTACACTTCAAATATCATATACTTTAATTATACCATCTTACACTACCGAATGCACTTTTGCCATGAATTCAATTGCGGATTTATGCTTTTGACACAAGTCCGTGACAGGTGTTGCTTTCTTAAAATCTCACATTGCAGCAGAGAGATGAAACTTTCATGTCATAAATTCATAACAATGCTATTTGCAATACCGTCTGACTCATTCGGGCGGAATAAAAAATAATATATATAATATTATATAGATATAATTACAGATCAATTCTCACATCACAATGCTTGAAGATTGGTATCAGGTTAAAAAGATTCGATATTTGTTATAGAGTTTTGTATGGATAACGGCCAGCTCAAAACAGCATTTTCTAGAATTATAGCAGGAATAAGACCAAGTTCATATGCTTTGGAGGTGTAAATTTTTTTTTACGATATCCCAGACCTAGAAAGTGTTAATGATAAAGTTATCTAGTATGACTTCTGTCCGTAGTATGGAATTCGGGAATGAGTTGTTTGTGTATTCCAACGTAGAGTTCATTGCGAATTGCTATACAAGCAGTTCAGCTCCATCCGTTGCCGTACGAGTGGATAAATGGTGTAAGAGTTGATTATTCACCACATTATCATGGAATTTACAAAAATCACGAGTTCTTATTTCTGTGACTTAGTACATTTTCATCTGATCTCAATATGCATACTTTTAGATACGGCTATTACACTATTACACCATTCTCTTTATGTTATAAATGTTTGTTCTTTTGTAGCTGAGTTAGAACGGTTGAATCATCGGGATGCTTTCTTCTATGCGCAGTAGCAGCTGAACAGGTCGAAGTGAACTGTGAATTTACTATAGAGTTTCCGTGTGAGGGACGTATGCGTTAATACCATTTTGAGCTATTTTGTCACCTCATTTTTGCACTGTTATATTAAAATACTTGTAAAACAGGCAGAGAGATGCAACATCTCGTCGATGCAACAGAGACTGAAGCTTAGATGACAGTTCAGGACCTATCAGGTTGGCGACTCTCTTTTGAACCCTGTCCAGGAGTGTGAGACTAGTAGCAGATGCACCAGCCCAAATGTGACAACAGTACTCTATACATGGGCGAATGGTGGCCTTATAGAGGTACAGGATACTTTCAGGCGTAACTAGCACGGTAGAAAGAACCCACCTCCATCGCCTTGGCAATGCTCTCACCGTATCTGTTCCAACTCATGTTCCCTGTGAATGTTAGGCTGAGGAGTTTAAAAGAAGTACTTTCCGGTAATGTTTTTAACCATTACTATTTGTGGTAGAGAAGGTTTCTTGTAATTATTGAAGAAAACAAGCTTAGTCTTGGCAGCATTGAATGTGACCATCCATTTTTGTCCTCATTCCAATATAGATTGGAGGTCTTTCTCTAGTGTTTATGCCATTTACTTAGATATGTGTTCATTTGTTTTCCCCTCGTGCCTGCTATAGAGCGTGGTGTCATCAGCAAATATACCCAAATGGAATGTGCAATAGAGATGCTATGCTTACTATTGCCAACTGCGTCTATGTAGTTTGAGAAATTTAGCTCATTCATATGGTGAGCACTAAAATTTCCAAATGCATTGATTTTGGTATTCGGATCTAAAGAAAGTGCTTCGTGTACACTATCAGAGACATAGTCGAGTAGGGTATAATATTTGATCGATTGGGAACGACAAATGAAATATCGGTAACTAACGCTGTGTTACAAGGTTAATCTAAAACACACTTACGACCACATCATCTGATTGTATAGAGAGTTATCTGATAAAAAAGGGTTACGGTTATATACTTTCTGATACCGTGCGTATACTTGTCAGAGTCTTCACGTGAGAGTGAGAAGTATCTTGGTTTGTTGAAATGGTTAAAGGAGATTGAGATATGTAGACTAGTTTCGTTTAGTGCTAGGATATCCGGGAAGTACACAAGGAAGGAGGATTCTACATCATCGAGATTAAGTCTAAGCCCTCGAATATTTGGGTAAAGAAAGGAATTTATTGATTTGAGGGGCGTGATTCAGTTTGATCGTCTTTCTTTGTATTCTCATTGTCATAGGTAATTCGGTATATATATATTAAAGCAAACGTCAGAATCAGCAGAAGTTTACTTGCGGTATTACTATGGTGCATAATGTAAACAAAACGACATTTATTTTTTCAAAGTTTATTTAATAATAAAATTAATAGAAAAGTTGAAGAAATAAAATTGATGGTTGGAGCAGACGTTGACTTCCGCTTTGCGAACAGCGGTCCTAATGGACGAGAAATAGTGGTCAGAGTGAAAACCACGAGATGATAAACAACAGCCATCATCATCATCATCATCATCATCATTATCATCATCATCATCATCATCATCATCATCATTATCGGAGAAACGAATTAGATTATGGAACTCCGAAACCAATTAAAGATACGGGCGAGAATATCACAAGTTCAAATCGGTGCTGTTTTTACTAAAGAAGTTTCGCGTGGATCTCAGAGAACATAATTGGCACAAAGATACAACGGAAAATGCGAAAAGGACCGCTGGTTATTAAATAAGCTTAAGTAAGCTTTTACAACTAACAGATTCTCTAAAATACGTGTTAGAGGGAAGGAATGAAGAAGAAATATAAAAGACATATGGGATAAAAAAAAAAAAGGAAGCTAATTTAAGTAAGATGAAAAAGGACAAAGAAAATAGGATTTAAATGCCACTTAAACAAAAAGGAAAGTTGCGAAGATTACATTTTAAAATAAGCTAAGGACAATTTGCGAGAACAAAAATGGAAAAAATAAGAAAGGAAGAAAAGAGACAAAAAATTCAATGTCTCAGACTTTGTGAGCTGCGCTAAGTTACGGATGGAGGGATAATGAACAAGAAAAGGGCATTCATACAAATAATTGTTGTGTGGGTGGTACAGTGGGAAGGATGGAAGGATGGAAGGATCAGTGAACGAATAAATCAACTAATGTACTTGTGCAACGTTCAATGGCGAAAGTCTGTAAGGGTTTCAACTTGTTTTACACGATGCTTCTTTTAATGATGTGATACTGAGCATAAAACTCAGCTGAAGATGCCGCCCTACATAAAACTAAATAAAAACTCTTACTTTTACTTCTATTGTGGAATTTTCTGAGCATAAGTACTCTCTCTTGTGGAAAGAGTATGCTTTGTGGATGTCCTCGCTAACCCTGTGATCGAATATGCTCCGCCGTGTTGATTCTGTCGCTAACTGTTTTCCTAAACAAACCCACAAATAACTTTTGCTTCCTTTTCAAATGCCCTCAACTCTGTGATATTGTCACAATCTATTTGAACTCCAATAGCGCATTTTTCACTATATTCCAAATCTAACCCAGATTCTATTCAGATCATTTTTTATCCCAAGCACTCCCCGCCTCCAGGGGCAATCTCATTACGCGAGAACTATTTTTTGTCTAACTTTTTTGTTTCAGAAACGAATGTTCGTCCGATTGTTTGATTGTTTCATAAAAAAAAAAAACAATAATAAAATATTTATTTGTCATGTGTAGATATTCTTTTGTAATAATATTAGTTTTCGTACTCAATTTTTAATAACTTTCAAAGAGGGGGGGGGGGGGATGAAATTATGTTTTTTATATGGAAATAGCTCCAGACAAGACATGAATACACTTTTTTTCTTTTTTTTTTTTTTTAGAAATATCGCTCATGAAATGCGAGGACTAAAGGACAAAATGCGGTAAACAAATATCATTTCTTATAATTTTATTTAGGGTGTTATTTTATTTATTGCTTTGGGGGGGGGAGCATGTTACATAGTTTGAATAGGATAGCTAGATGGTATTTCGTGAGGGGAGATGATAACCGAGTGTAAAAGGAGGAAATTAACCTCCTTGTCCGTGTGGACATAATAACGCCGTACGAGTTGAAAGAGAACATACAAAATATAAAAGCAAAATGGAATAGTATTGAATGGTATTCCTGTTATTCTTAAGGGGTTGTTTTACAGAGAAGAGGTCGGTTAAAAAACTCATTGTATAATTTATATATCTATAAAAGTGAAATTGTCTGTGAGTCTGTCTGTGTGTACATTTCCCTTGCCAAACTACTCCGTCAATTTTCATTCGACAGACTCTGTATTTGATATAAGGGGTATTGAGATTTGGGGAAATTATTTTAATCGGTTTTCGGTCAAGAAATTTGACTGTCAAGGGGTTAAAGTTCAACCTTTGAAAACTCTACAAAACTCCTCCGACAATTTTGGGTCTAAACACTTGAAATTTTTAATGTAGGTTACTTGGACATGGATCAAACTTTTTAATTTGATTTGAGCCCACAGCAATAAATGTTAAAGGGTTCAAATTGAAATCAAAAATTTAAAAAATTGACCTCTACGGTCTCTACTAAACTACTCAGCCAATTTCCGGTTTAAACATTTGAAATTTTACATAAAGGATATTCAGAGATAGGGCAAGTCTTTGACTATTATTGACTTCCAAACTTACTATACTGGCGACGATTTATTCAAAACTTACAGCGCTACAACAACTATTTTAGGGTTATGAAACATACCGATAAAAGTTTTAGTTACAGAATTGTAAAACCTAGAAGTTTATATCGGATTTTGTCGTAGAACTTCA